>NW_019397992.1:0-30448 GCF_000591075.1 Eurytemora carolleeae
TCCAGCTCTTTAAACATTAAGTTAAATCCTTAATCCATAATTAAGCAAAAGTCAAGCTCTTAAACAAAAAGTTTAATCCATAATCCATAATTAAGCAAAAGTCAAGCTCTTAAACAAAAAGTTTAATCCATAATCCATAATTAAGCAAAAGTCAAGCTTTTGGACATAACGTTTAATCATTAATTCATAATTAAGCAAAAGTCAAGCTCTTAAATAAAAAGTTCAATCCATAATCCATAATTAAGCAAAAGTCAAGCTCTTAAACAAAAAGTTTAATCCATAATCCATAATTAAGCAAAAGTCAAGCTTTTGAACATAACGTTTAATCATTAATCCATAATTAAGCAAAAGTCAAGCTCTTAAACAAAAATTTTAATCCTTAATCCATAATTAAGCAAAAGTCAAGCCCTTAAACAAAAAGTTTAATCCATAATCCATAATTAAGCAAAAGTCAAGATTTTGAACATAACGTTTAATCATTAACACATAATTATGCAAAACCAGCACGTAAGCAAAAAGTTTAATCTTTAATCCATGATTAAGCAAAAGTCAAGCTTTTGAACATAAAGTTTAATCCTTAACCCATAATTAAGCAAAAGTCAAGCTCTTAAACATAAATTTTAATCCTTATAATCCATAATCAAGCAAAAGTCGAGCTTTAAAAACATAAAGTTTAATCCTTAATCCATAATTAAGCAAAAGTCCAGCACGTAAACAAAAAGTTTAATCCATAATCCAAAATTAAGGAAAATTCAAGCTCTTGAACATACAGTTTAATCCTTATGATCCATAATTAAGCAAAAGTCCAGTACTTAAACATAATATTTAATCCTTAATCCATAATAAAGCAATTAACAAAAAGTTTAATCTTTAATTTAGAAAAAAAAGCTCAATGTAGTTGAACATGAAGTGTAATATTTAATGCAGAAATAAGCAAAAACACTGTAGCTCTTGAAGCAGCGTTTTTTTACTTGTAGAATAGTTGCACACGTCACGTTTTTTACTTGTAGAATGGTTGCACACATTACGCTTTTTACTTGTAGAATGGTTTCACACGTCACGTTTTTTACTTGTAGAATGGTTTCACACATCACGTTTTTTACTTGTGGAATAGTTGCACACGTCACGGTTTTTACTTGTAGAATGTTGCACACGTTACGCTTTTTACTTGTAGAATGGTTGCACACGTCACGTTTTTTACTTGTAGAGTGGTTGCACACGTTACGCTTTTTACTTGTAGAATGGTTGCACACTTCACGCTTTTTACTTGTAGAATGGTTGCACAAGTCATGATTTTTACTTGTGGAATGGTTACACAGGTCATGTTTTTTACTCGTAGAATGGTTGCACACGTCCCGTTTTTTAACTTGTAGAATGGTTGCACACGTCACGTTTTTTACTTTTAGAATGGTTGCACAGGTCACGTTTTACATGTGGAATGGTTGCACACGTCACGTTTTACTTGTAGAATGGTTGCAAACGTCACATTTTTTATTTGTGGAATGGTTGCACACGTCATGTTTTTTACTTGTAGAATGGTTGCACAGTCACGTTTTTTACTTGTGGAATGGTTTCTAACGTCACGTTTTTTACTTGTGGAATGGTTACACACGTCATGTTTTTACTTGTATAAGGGTCGCACACGTCACGTTTTTTACTTTTAGAATGGTTGCACACGTCACGTTTTACATGTGGAATGGTTGCACACGTCACGTTTTTTACTTTTAGAATGGTTGCATACGTCACGTTTTACTTGTAGAATGGTTGCACACGTCACGTTTCACTTGTAGAATGGTTGCACACGTCACGTTTTACTTGTGGAATGGTTGCACACGTCATGTTTTTTACTTGTAAAATGATTGCACATGTCACGTTTTTTACTTTTAGAATGGCTGCACACGTAACGTTTTACATGTGGAACGGTTCCACACGTCACGTTTTTTACTTGCAGAATGGTTGCACACGTCACGTTTTTTACTTGTGGAATGGTTGCACACGTCACGTTTTTTACTTGTAAAATGGTTGCACACGTCACGTGTTTTACTTGTAGAATGGTTGCACACGTCACATTTTTTTACAGAAAGCGATTTTTCAGAATAATTTTTTCTTGTACGGTTGTACCGCTGTTTACTAACCTGCTCCCTGTATTATAGAATCTGCAACGTAAACTGTCTCCATCTTAAAAATTTAAAGAATTACTTTAGAAAGTTGAAACTTGTTATATTTACATTGGGTTATAAACAACATGCTTGATAAAACTAATACCAGTAAAAAACTTAATAAATTTTTAAAAGCATTTTTGAGATTATATCATTATCTAAGTGTTAACTGTTTACGAAAGAAAGAATGTAAGATCATAATCTATTAGTTCCCTAAGGCGGACTTCCTTACAGGTTTTTTAGTTTAAAAAGAGTAGAGTCAAACGGGGAATAAAAAGAAACCTTTGATATATATAAAGTGTTATTGAAAGATAAGCGGGATAAAACAAATGTTGTTCTGTTATATATAAGTGGGATTCCTGGTTATAGTGGGACTCCTGGTTATATATAGTGGGATTTCTGGTTATATATAGTGGGACTCCTGGTTTTATATATCAGGACTACTGTTTATATATATTGGGACTCCTGGTTTTATATATCAGGACTACTGTTTATATATAGTGGGACTCCTGGTTATATATCAGGACTACTGTTTATATAGTGGGACTCCTGGTTATATATATCAGGACTACTGTTTATATGAAGTGGGACTCCTGGTTTTATATATCAGGACTACTGTTTATATATAGTGGGACTCCTGGTTTTATATATCAGGACTACTGCTTATATATAGTGGTTCTCCTGGTTATATATATCTATAGTGGGACTTCTGGTTATATATAGTGAGAATCCTGGGTTATACATAGTGGGACTCCTGGTTATATATAGTGAGAATCCTGGGTTATACATAGTGGGACTCTTTTATAACAATTTATGTTAGATAAGAAGATTAAAGCTAACCTCATAGGGATCCTGGAGTAGAGGTTGCGTGGATATATTCGTCCTAGTTGAGATATCTTCAGTGTAAACTAGGTTCGGAGATTTAATCAGGAATTCAACTCTCATCAAACCTAGAACACAGGCAGGTTTCAGGCAGACAAAGAGAATTATTTAAATCTTGAAATCCAAAAAGTATTCACCTATGAAAAGAATACAACAGAAAAAAAAATTTGTTATGCGCTAATAATGCTTTTCTTTAAATATTTTTAAAGGTTTTTAACGCATAAAATATTTCAGCCATTTCTTGTCAGACTGGTCCTGCTCATTCCAGTTCAACTACATCTTAAGCCATGATTTAGGCTATTTGTTGTCAGACCGGTCCTGCTCATTCCAGTTCAACTACATCTTAAGCCAGGATTTAAGCTATTTCTTGTCAGACTGGTCCTGCTCATTCCAGTTCAACTACATCTTAAGCCAGGATTTCAGCCATTTCTTGTCAGACTGGTCCTGCTCATTCCAGTTCAACTACATCTTAAGCCAGGATTTCAGCCATTTCTTGTCAGACTGGTCCTGCTCATTCCAGTTCAAGGATTTCAGCCATTTCTTGTCAGACTGGTCCTGCTCATTCCAGTTCAACTACATCTTAAGCCAGGATTTAAGCTATTTCTTTTCAGACTGGTCCTGCTCATTCCAGTTCAACTACATATTAAGCAAGGATTTCAGCCATTTCTTGTCAGAATGGTCCTGCTCATTCCAGTTCAACTACATCTTAAGTCAGGATTTAGGCTATTTGTTGTCAGACTGGTCCTGCTCATTCCAGTTCAACTACATCTTAAGCCAGGATTTCAGCTATTTCTTGTCAGACTGGTCCTGCTCATTCCAGTTCAACTACATCTTAAGCCATGATTTCAGCCATTTCTTGTCAGACTGGTCCTGCGCATTCCAGTTCAACTACATCTTAAGTCAGGATTTCAGCTATTTCTTGTCAGACTGGTCTTGCTCATTCCAGTTCAACTACATCTTAAGCTAGGTATTTTTTTCTTAAACGATTGATCTAGATTTGTACCTGACTCCAGAGATAGACTGCTTATAGTTGCAGGAGATGCTGAAACCATCCTTCCTTCTCTCCACTCACCAGCTAGTCCTACTCTTAGATCAGGATACAGATATCCACAGCCAGATCCATCTGCCTAGAAATATAAGATATAAATATCCACAACCAGATCCATCTGCCTAGAAATATAAGATATAAATATACACAACCAGATCCATCTGCCCAGAAATAAAAGACATAAACATACACAACCAGATCCATCTGCCTAGAAATATAAAATATAAATATACACAACCAGATCCATCTGCCTAGAAATATAAGATATAAATATACACAACCAGATCCATCTGCCTAGAAATAAAAGACATAAACATACACAACCAGATCCATCTGCCTAGAAATATAAAATATAAATATACACAACCAGATCCATCTGCCTAGAAATATAAGATATAAATATACACAACCAGATCCATCTGCCTAGAAATATAAGATATAAATATACACAACCAGATCCATCTGCCTAGAAATAAAAAAACATAAATATACACAACCAGATTCATCTGCCTAGAAATATAAGATTGTTAACACAAATTCGAACTATAAGGAAGACGATTGTACCAACTCAAATGCCGATGTTTATTCTCAAGATGTGTGTATACACAGGATCCATTTCCGCAATGAAGCACACATGTAACCCTCGCTCCTCACCCCTCTACACCTCCCGGTACTCAGTCAGCCGAAAACACTTGAGATGATCACAACTCAGTCTCAGAGAGCTACCCTGGCTCCTTCATGTTGTTAATATAGATACTTAAGCAGCAGCAGACGATGCCTGCCTACATCCAGCCCATCAAAATGTTCCAAGAGTTCTAACTCTCCTCCACAAGAGGATACTCACCCACTCTCCTCCACAAGAGGATACTCACCCACTCTCCTCCACAAGAGGATACTCACCCACTCTCCTCCACAAGAGGATAATCTCAACTCTAAAGAGTTTACTAATCGAACCTGGAAATATTGTTGGGGATTATATATCCTACGAGAGCCTAGAGAAAGCAGAAACCTGTTGTTACAGTTCTAGTTGATCTGCACTACCAACATGAAGTTCTACATAGCTCACATGAAGTTGCTACTGATGTTTGTCAATTTATAGTTTCTTTATTCATTTTTAACCAACCAATTTTAACCCCACTTGGGAAACTATTTCAAAACTTTCGTTTTTATTAAATAAATGTTAGAAATATCCATTTAGATCTCTTTTATTTTATTATATTGACTTTTAAAGTCAACAAAGATATAAATATACACAACCAGATCCATCTGCCTAGAAATAAAAGACATAAATATCCACAACCAGATCCATCTGCCTAGAAATGTAAAATATAAATATACACAACCAGATCCGTCTGCCTATGAATATAGAATAAAAAAATCCAAAACTATATCCATCCACCTAGAAATAAAGAATTTAAATATTCACAACTATATCAATCTGCCTAGAAATACAACTTTAGTCCTACCTGTTCTCCTATACTTCTCTAGTCCTATCTTTCCTCTTCTATACTCCCCTAGTCCTACCAGTCCTCTCCTGTACTCCTCAATTTCTCAATGTCCTCTCCTATTCTCCTCTAGTCCTACCTGTCCTAGACTATTGCTCTGACAGACTAGAGCTCCTCCACCCACCAGAAACCACCAGGAGAAAGAATCCCTAGATATCCGTCCTTGGTGATATACTAGAAGAGAATCCAGGTAGGTCGGAGATACGTCCTCATCATTTATATTACAGGAATCGTATTTACATCTGAAGTAAACATGGGTTGAGGAGCAATGTATCATCTGAATCATCTATATCTTTTCAACCTACTGTCGTAGTCTTTTGATATTTCAAAAAAAATAATTCTGTTAGAAATATCAAAGGTTTACACGATCATGTTGCAAAGATATAAGGATTATGAAATTTTAGTTTGTCGCAAAGACCCCAGATACTTTATTCTGATGCAAGACAAAACCTTTTGTAATGTTATTCAGGCTGACTGTGCAATTTTTAAAGAAACAATTGGGAGGAGAAATTCAATATATTCCTAATCCTAGTATTTGTAAATAAAAAGGAAAAAGGAAGAAATATGACTTTCGACCCGATAATAAATTTTAAAGCTGTACATGTCCTAAAACTAAACCATACTTTGAAGATAATAAATTTTAAAGCTGTACATGTCCCATACTAAACCATTCTTTGAAGATAATAAATTTTAAAGCTGTACATGTCCCATACTAAACCATACTTTGAAGATAATAAATTTTAAAGCTGTACATGTCAACCATACTTTGAAGATAATAAATGTTAAAGCTGTACATGTCCCATACTAAACCATACTTTGAAGATAATAAATTTTAAAGCTGTACATGTCCCAAACTAAACCATGCTTTGAAGATAATAAATTTTAAAGCTGTACATGTCCCATACTAAACCATACTTTGAAGATAATAAATTTTAAAGCTGTACATTTCTCATACTAAACCATACTTTGTAGATAATAAATTTTAAAGCTGTACATGTCTCATACTAAACCATACTTTGAAGATAATAAATTTTAAAGCTGTACATGTCTCATACTAAACCATACTTTGAAGATAATAAATTTTAAAGCTGTAAATGTCCCAAACTAAACCATACTTTGAAGATAATAAATTTTAAAGCTGTACTTGTCCCAAAACTAAACCATACTTTGAAGATAATAAATTTTAAAGCTGTACATGTCCCATACTAAGCCATACTTTGAAGATAACAAATTATAAAGCTGTACTTATCCCAAACTAAACCATACTTTGAAGATAATAAATTTTAAAGCTGTACGTGTCCCATACTAAACCATACTTTGAAGATAATAAATTTTAAAGCTGTACGTTTCCCATACTAAACCATACTTTGAAGATAATAAATTTTAAAGCTGTACATGTCTCATACTAAACCATGCTTTGAAGATAATAAATTTTAAAGCTGTACGTGTCCCATACTAAACCATACTTTGAAGATAATAAATTTTAAAGCTGTACATTTCTCATACTAAACCATACTTTGTAGATAATAAATTTTAAAGCTGTACATGTCTCATACTAAACCATACTTTGAAGATAATAAATTTTAAAGCTGTACATGTCTCATACTAAACCATACAACTAAACCATACTTTGAAGATAATAAATGTTAAAGCTGTACATGTCCCATACTAAACCATACTTTGAAGATAATAAATTTTAAAGCTGTACATGTCCCAAACTAAACCATGCTTTGAAGATAATAAATTTTAAAGCTGTACATGTCCCATACTAAACCATACTTTGAAGATAATAAATTTTAAAGCTGTACATGTCCCATACTAAACCATACTTTGAAGATAACAAATTATAAAGCTGTACTTGTCCCAAAACTAAACCATATTTTGAAGATAATAAATTTTAAAGCTGTACATTTCCCAAAACTAAATCATACTTTGAATATATTAAATTTATTGTTGCCTTACCTAAATGTTTTAACTAAACCATGTAGAGCTCCCCCTCGCATCATTCCTTTCAACCTGGAACCATTGGAGTAGAATATCTTAACCAGTCCTCCGGGGTTCCCCTGTCTCCAGGTTCCAGTGATATTAGTGATACCCAGAGTATCAAAACAAACAGTACCTGTACAATATAATCCGCGTTATACATTTTTTGTAGATTTAAATTTCACAGAAAAAAAAAATTATAAAAAAGATAAGTAAATTCAAAGTTTAAGTTTCTCTTTCTGAGAGAGAAATATTGAGTGTTAGAATCAAGAAATATTTTGTTTAAATGATAATTGTTTATTGACTGATATTAGTTATATGGTATAGTAGGTGAAACAAATATTAAATTAGTAAACTTTAATAACTTTCTTAAATTCTGGCCACAAACTCAAATTTTCTAATCCCAATTTATGGTGCAAAACTTTGATATTTCAAACTTTGAATGATCTGATCTAACAGAGTTCAAAGTTTGAAATATCAAAGGTCTAAGAATTCTGATGGAAAATATTTTGGGATTAGAGCGTTGTTGTTTTCTGCCAAGAAAGGAACTAAGTTTTTGCTACACGCTCTGATTTCACTATTTAAGATCAAAACTTGAGTTAACACATGTTTTTCAAAAAAGATTTGTAAAAAAAGAGTCATGAAAGATCTGAATTTTTGCCACAAACTGAAATTTACTAATCCATATATCTTTGCAACCTGTTGTGGATAACCCTTGGTATATCACACTATAAATTCCCTTAGATCAAACAGTCTAAATAAAGGAATTGAGTCTTTGGAACAAAATCAAATATTTAAACCTCAATAGCTTTAGAACTCGATGTTCTAAACCTTTGATATTTCAAACTCAGATTATTTGAGCTAACAGAATTCATAGTTTGAAATATCTAAGGTCTACAACATTTGGTTCCAAGAATATAGTGATTAGAAAATCAGAGTTTGTGGCAAAGACTCAATTCCTTTGAAATATCCAATGTTTTTACGCCACCATATTGCAAAAAGTTTGTAAAAAGGTCCTAACAATAATGTGAACATATTGTTCAGAAGGCTTGTGTCAAATTGTCAAATTTACTCTATACCTTTAGAAAATGTTGCTGTCTGGTCTCCCTGTATCTCTGAGACAATGAGCAAATCCGTCCCAACCCTGGCGGAGTCAGCTAGACATGGTTGGAGCAACCTTTTAAAGTTTTTTTTATTAAATTACAGAATTGACCGTAAGGGACTGTTAACGTGATTTCAAGTGACCCTCCATTTGAAGAAGGACATGCCAGATTCACATTATATAAACAATGATAAATAAATACAAAAATCCGCAAGTCACCTTTATAGAAGACAGCAATTGAAAATATTTAATTTTGTAATAGAAAAACTGGGATAGCTCCGTCATTTATCAGACTAAGGTTAAGAGTGAACCTTTGTGAATCTACCTTGCCACTCTATAAATGAAGAATCATTCGAAATAACATTCACAGCTCCTTAGATAAAACATAGGTTATTTCAAGCCTTTTCTTATTTAGATTACTAGGCTTTTAGGTCGCTTCGCGCCTATCTTCTATTTTAACTTTTAATTGTGGCTTTATCTCTGAGTATCTTCTCTTTGTACAGTATAAAACAAAAACAAAAAAGTTTGCGGATTTCGAGCATTTTCAAAATTTACAAAAATTAAAAACGTTTAAACACAAATTTCTTTAAATTCTGATCATTCATAATCCTTCCCTGGGGTCACTTGAGGTCCCACACAAAATCGGTTCAGCCGTTTTGACGTTTAATGGATACAAACACCCAGACAGACAAGCCAAGAATATATATAGAAAAGGGAGATTATTTTTATCCCTACCTGTGAGATCTAATGGTTGGATCCCAGGGTTTGGTACAGATCCTCTAAACCTTAAAAACAGTTTTACTCAGGAAAATTGTAATCTTTTATACAGTTTCTATATTTGGAAGAATTTTTAAGTAAGATTTGATAAGCATTGTTTTGTGTACGTGAGATTTAGGATTAAACTTGGAGATTTTTCTCTCATGGATTTATCTTAGTCATTACTTTTCAGCCAAGAATCAAATTTGATAAAGTCAAAATCTGTTGAGGATAATTTTGCTTTATCTTAAAGGAAAGAAATAGGCATATAACTTATTTCAGGGGTAGGGGGAAATCTTCAAGAATAGCATTTTACAGTATTCATTTTTTTCCAAGTCTAAAGGTAATGTAATACATGTTACCCACTTTTAAAATTACATTTTTATATTTATCTTGCTGTTTACAGTACAGTTTTACATGCTTTTAATTTTCAAGGGTACAGTTCACATGTCTTTCACATCTAACGGTACTTGCATGTCTTCCACGTATTACAGACAATATTAAATGGTTTCAACTTTTAACGGTACAGTATTACATGTCTTCCACGTATTACAGTACAATATTAAATGTTTTCAACTTTTAACGGTACCCTCCCCGAATACCGAACCCCTGTTTATAGGGCTTTTAAAATAATATTCTCAATACCTTAGTTTTCCATCGTTTCTCCAAACTCCAGATACAGTATTCTCTCCTTCAGTAAAATTATAATTCCTGATTACGCTAGCTAAGATACAGGCAAACAATAAAACCAATCCCCGTCCTTTCCCTCCAATACCTCCTCCACATTTGCCTTCAATCCCTCCGAATCTTGCCTTGTAAGAAAGCCAAGATATTTGTTTTCGGAGCCAAGATGCCTTCATGTTTTTAATCTTATGTGAAAATGAGACACAATTAACTGTTTTCGATGTATCAGCTAATAAATCAAGCTATAAAGAATAATAACTTTAATTTTCACCCAAATCTATTCAGAATTTAAAATGTTGTATCTGTTTTGAAAGAGTAACTAACAGAAAACTGTAACTGTTGAAAGTAATAACGGTTCTCCCACCTCTCCTGCGTCCTATCCTACTAAACATCCTACCTGGAGATATCTAATTGTCATCCGTCCTGTTCTATACACCTGGTTTCTAGTCCAGGATATTTACACTTTAATGGAGATGTTCTCGACTCTTTTACCATTTCGAATTTGACCCGTTATAAAAAATACCGGATATTAAAAAAGAGAAGAAAAATAGGAACACTTTAACGTTGTTACATAGAATTAAAGATATATGTCTCAATTAATATTGAAAAAAAAATAAAAACTTTCGAAGAAAAAATAAGTGATTTTTTTGCCTTATCACCCCAGGCTATCCATGAGTGTTCACAAATAATTTCAGCCCACTCGGTCCAGCCGTTTGGCCGGCTAGAGGGAACTATAATGTCTTGTTTTATTATAAAGAAGATATATATCACACCAACTTAAATTAAAATATTGAAAAGAACAAATATGTTTTTATTTGTAATATGAACCGGATAAAAAAAAATTAGATTGTGGTTTTCTATATTGTTGACTTGCGCATTTTTGCCGCATAATACGGGGAGGAAATTTACAGTGCACAACGTTTTTTTTTGATAGAAAAACGTCCAATTCTTCATTGTTACTCAGAGATTGGTTTAAATGGTACTTATGTGAATAAGGCATGCCACTCTGTGATTGGAGGGTTGCTTGAAGTACGTCTATACAGCTATATACGTCTATACACCTATATACGTCTATACAGCTAAATACGTCTATATAGGACACAAGAGAAGAAACACAATTATCAGTCTGCAATAATGATTAATTTGCAGCTATTAATTCCCTCTATGTTAGAGGTATGACCATGAAATCATGAACATATAAACCAGGGGTACACTTCTATAAAAGGGGAGGGAAATGGGGGGAGAAGTCATAAAAATTGTTAAGACAGGGAGGGGGGGCCTTCTTTCCAATTTTTATTTTTATACCTCCTGTATGTACAATTTTTATCATAAGTTATTACTAGACTGCCTGCATATACCCCTACTTGTAAAAATGATAATCCAAGCACAATGGTATATTAGTTAATAAAACTTCTTTATTGAGGTTACATCTCGTGCTTTGAACTAGGATATTTCGTGATTTTTTATTCAGTTCAAATTTACATCCTGAAACAATTTAAATTGTAAATTCGTTTGTAAAGATTTTAATCATGATTTATTTATGATTACTATTTTCATTTTAAAGGGAATGTACTCGTAATTTTAAGTGGCACTCCATGGAAAGATGACCACGCCCGATTCACAATGGTACCTTTAAAACTTTGTCTGATCATGTATCACTTTGATATGAAGGTTTTTAATTTTGAAAAATGTTTATTTTCAACTCGGGTTTTTCAACAAAAGTGACTTGCGCATTTCTACTGCAGGAAAACATATTGGAATCGTCAGAAATAAACATTTTCAAACCTTGAGAAACGACAATATCTTCCACATTATTGATCAGATACAGGAATCGAGGGTACTGCTGTAAATTAGTCATCTTTGCATTGAGGGTCACTTGAAAATCCGCTTACAGTCCCTCTACGGATTGTTATGTTTCCCATCTTTAAAATATTTTTTTCGCGATATTTTTTACAATAACAACTTGCGATAAGGTGCATGCTAAAAAAGGATTGGGGTGATCACTGATCAAATCCTTGCAAAAACGTAGTTTCCCCTGGGACCGCATTGAATGAATTTAAGCTAGGCCGCTGAACAACATCTATACCGTCGGTTCAAATACCGTTTAACGGATTCAATGTTAAAGATGCATATAGATTTGAATGGGTTATTCAGGATTTGAACCGGCTATACGTAGTTCAACGATTTGTTCAATTATTACCCCGGACATTGAATGTATCATTTACTCTCAGACAAATTAGAAACTTCCTTTGATTCTTATTTGTCTGAGAGTAAATGGCATTCCTTTGTAAATATTTGTCAATATTCCTTTGTAAATATTAAATCGATTAAAAGGGGCGGGATTAGACGAAAATTGTTGCATACCAAATACCACCTTTTTACAAAGGAATGATCGTATTGATCGTACTTGGCTTTGCGAATACATATACAATATACATCGTAGACAAAGGAAGTTGTTAAAAAAGCCAAATGAACAAATACTTTTGATTGTTATAGGTAACCGCAAAATTTTGACAGTTATACTTTTGCTTTGAAAAAATCCTGCGATAAAAACCCCTAAAAATGAAAGATTTCGGGAAAAAAATATGCCTAGATTTTATTTTCCCCTTCCCCCTCTTCTCTCTGCATAAATATAAAATTCGAGCTCGTAAAACTTGACAGTATACAAACGTACATCTAAACGTAAACGTACTCAAAAATTGTATCTCTTACACTCTAGCAGTTATCCTTATCTACATTTTATACAGTTTGTTCATGTGGGGATAAAACAAAGAGGATAAAAGGATCACAGAGTTCACAGTAGCTATAACATCTTTGTGATCATATCAAAATAAACAATGTGCGATGGCTCCAAACAAGGTCTTTATTTTTTGTTTCCTTTAAAATTGACCCAGATACGGTGGTAAGCGTTTATATCATTATAATGAAGACGATTTTTTAAAAAGTTTAGTTTGTTAACAAGCTTTTATAGAAATACAAGTTTACAAGTAATTAAAGAAGATCTTTCTTAACTGACGGCTTCTCTTTTTTCCCATGCTCTTTTATACCCATGCTGTTTAAAATTAAGCTTGATATAAATCAAAATTGAAAACAAAAGTCGTCTTCATTATGTTGATAAAATAGCCTACCACCGTCTGATTTTACAGTTTTTTTCTTCAATTAATTAAAAAGAATTTAAATCTGATCATTTCTTTTTTTGAAAGCTAACATACTGCGTACCACACAACCTTTTCTAATAGAAGACAATCTCCTATTTTTACTGGTTCACCCTGTAGGTCAAAGCTTGTCACTCAATAATACCTTGAGTTTATAAGATAATGTTTTTACAAATATTCAACTACAGGGTTACCCACAAAAAATGAGACTTCAGAGACGATTGTACGGAATTTGTCTAACCCACTTTTCTTGCATTTTTTTCTGTGCTTAATCATTTAGTAAACCATCAAAATATTTTTTTATTCATCATTTATATTTGTCTAATGCGCGCAAATTTACATAAACAATATAAAAGTTTACAATTTTATACTAATACTCTTTTCTCTCGATATTACATTTTTATGATTGGCAGGGTTTGCCAAAAAACGGATGCCATACAAGACTTTTAGCATGAGTAAAGTTTAGTTATTCAGAGGTGGTTTTCAGAAATGGAGTTTCTTGGTCTAGTGTTTTTCGTTTTCTAAAAATGTAGTATGATGACAGTACTGCAAGGCTAGATAGATTTTCGCACATTGCTTTGAAATTCACACTGGGTTTGCAGAACTTATGCAGTTTCTTTAGATTGGCTTTATTTTATGGTGAGATATATCCTCTTGAGCCGATTTCAAAAGGGTAAACAGACACGAATCTATGTAAGAAAATCCCGGGAAAAAAAGTTTCTGAAAAAAAACCTGGAAATAAAAACTTTTGAAAAAAGTCCGAATTTTATCAAGTCCTTGGAAAAAATGTCACTGGAAATAAAGTCCTGTGTTTTGGATTCCTGGGACTTTTTTCCCTAAAATAGTGTGGGGGGCTGCCAATAAAGTCTCAGAAAATAAGATACCAGGAAAAAAAGTCCTGAAGAAAATAAATCCGAGGAAAAGAAAAACCTAGAATTGTGAATCATACATTTTCACTTGTTAGAGGACTTTTTTCAGACGACTTTTTTGTATAAAATCATACTGGAACCAGAAAAAAAGTCCTAGAAAATAAAGTCTCGAATTGGTAGGACTTTATTTCTGGAGACTTTTTAATAAAAGGACTTTTTTCCACAGAACTTTTTTAGTGTGAAATTTTAGGACTTTTTTCCGGAGACTTTTTTTCCAAGGACTTTTTTGGCGGTTACCAACAGACACATCCCTAGTTGTTATATCTGTGATAAAATCATGCTTGTTCATTTTTTGAGTGTTGGCATTTTTGATATTTGTTTCCAATGGAATAGTAAGCTCAAAAATATCCATTTTTTTCTCCATTCTATCAATAATTACTACATCTGTGTCCGAATTAAATGAATTTGAGCCGCGTCTTAAATCCGCCAAAAACCGGTTACAATTGAGCGCCGGCTTAAATCTTGAAGCAGTGATAACGATTTTAAGTGGAACCAACCATATTTGAACCGCGGCTTAAATTCGGCCTCTGGTTTCTGTGCTGCCACAAGGAGGTTGGGGGAACAGTACCCTGTATGTATAAAATGCCTTATTTTTCACATTAGCTTTATGTCAGATAAATATAAGGTAGTTAAAGTAATAATAATTTTATTTTAAAAACTAAAGATATGTATTGATTTATGTATAAATTTTTAAATTAAATGGTAAAAATTTTAAAGTCATTGGGATATTGAAAAAAAAATCTTGAATAAATGTTGATAAAAAACATTTCAACAAGTCGATGGTAGTGAGGGTACTGGGGAAATGAAAAAAAAAAATCTTGAATAAATGTTGATAAAAAAGTTTCAACAAGTCGGTGGTAGTGAGGGTAGTTTGAAATAAAAAAACAAATTCTTGAATAAATGTTGGTATATAGATTTTCAAAAGTCGGAGGTAGTGAGGGTAGTGGGGAATTGAAAAAAAATTCTTGAATAAATGTTGAAAAAAAAGTTTCAACAAGTCGGTGGTAGTGAGGGTAGTTTGAAATAAAAAAAAACAAATTTTGTTTTCAATTCCCCACTACCCTCACTACCTCCGACTTTTTAAAATCTATATATCAACATTTATTCAAGAATTTGTTTTTTTTTTCAAACTACCCTCACTACCACCGACTTGTTGAAACTTTTTTATCAAAATTTATTCAATTTTTTTTATCAATTTCAAACTACCCTCACTACCACCCACTTCTTGAAACTTTTTTATCAAAATTTTTTCAATTTTTTTATCAATTTCAAACTACCCTCACTACCACCGACTTCTTGAAACTTTTTTATCAAAATTTATTCAAGAATTTTTTTTTCAATTTCCAACTGCCGTCACTGCCTAAACAAAAAGCTAAAGCAATTCATAAAAAAAATAAAGAGGCAGTTTATAGAATTTTAAAGTTGAATTTCTTGCTAATATTTTATTTTTTATAGATTTTTCCAAAAAATTCTGATACTTTTTTAAGAAAAAGATCTGCTAACTACCATACATACCTATGTTTATAAAAAAATTCACCTATTTTTCAGCAAAAAAAGGCATTTTATACGTTCACAACAGTACCTCCCCCTGGAAGGGTATGGGACGGAATGTCGGCATACATAAAAAATCGGTCAATATCAATTAATCCAGTGATATATTTAATAAGATTGTTGTGCCTCCAAGTATATCTTTTTTGGTGTAGTGCAACCTTGCAGCCATTCAAAATTTGGTTTGTAGCTTTTTGTCTTCTAACTTGCAATTCAGTGTCTGCCCGTAAACATAGTTTACAGAGATCTGATGCAGATGTTCCCCATTGTAGAAGGTTAGTTTGTGTTGGAGGGTGTCCAAACAGGAGTTGAGTAGGAATTTCAGTGTACCTTTCTTCAGATTGAACATGTAAGATTTCCAGATCATGTCAGATTTTTCAAGCATTGCCAGGCAGAGAGTGTTTTCGTATGTTCTCTCCAGAAAGTTTCTTTTTAAAAAGATACCTTTTTCACCGACATTTGTTTTCATTTTTTTTGAAGCATAGATTTTTGGACGCTTGGTCATCCCACTCAGGCATTTCTGCTTGACCATAGTTCTCTAATGTGGCTTGTTGACACATTTTTTCTGCATAGTCTGTGATGGAACTTATGCGAAGCCAATTTTTTCCCCTGTCTAATGTAGATTGTAAGGCACAGTTAACTGTTTCATCAACCAGTATTCTTATTCTAGTGTATGCTTGCGTCATAGTTGTTTTGTACAGGGTGGATATTGAAGTGATGTCTAGGCCAGGTTTCAAGTGTAGAGCAGCATTTGTTGCACAGGGTGGTAATCCAGTCCGTTTTTGCACAAAGGATTTTGCACAAACTCAGAATTTCTAATCCCTATATCTTTGCAACACAATGCCGTAGACCTTTATTACTATTTATTATATTATTCAGGGTGGCTAAAATGGGGTAAAGACAATTAAATTTGAATAATATCTCATGCGGGATACCATCAGGGCCTGGAGAGAATTTTAGATTTGCACTTTTTAATATATTTTTTACATGCTTTGGTCGTAGGGCTCACAATTGAATGGTTCAAAATTTGGAGATCAAAGGGTTATTGAAACAAAGGGAAACCAGTTTAAACTGTTCAAGTCTATGTTACTGGGTGTGCTGTATTTTTCCGGGTAGTAGGTGTTTGCAAATACTAGGTCAAAGATTGGTTTCAATTTCTCCTGTAGTAATGATCCCTTGACAGCTAGTTTAGAAAAATCCCAACGGTTTTTGTGAAACATTTTTTCTTGGTGTTTTCTTGGTAGTTTTCAAAAGGAGTCTTCTTTTTTCAACTTTTCTAAGCTCACTTATTGCTTTCAGACAGGAATGGAACTTTTTCCTGTCGACCTTATCAGTGCCAGCTCTGGAAACGGCATTCTTTCTCAAAACTTTTTTTAGATGTTGAAGTTCTGTGAGGGTCTTATTAGGATGGGAGATAAAACCTTTCGAATGATGTTTTTCTCCACAGCAAAAAGTTCTTTGTTTTCTTCCAGAAATTCTGTATGAAGAATGGGGAGCTGGTCTCATAATGTTTCTAAATCTTGCTGGATCGGTACATCTTGATATATGATGGTGAAGAGGAGACAGTTTACGTTTTAGCGATGAATCAAGCACTGATAAATATTCACTATTGATTGATGGAGCACGGTACTTTAAAAGCGTAACTAGGGAAAGAAGAAGATTCGCCATTTTTTATGTTTGTGTTAACAGTTCAGAGTGACAGGTTTGACATATTGTCTAAAGGGTAGAATTTCCATTAACCAGCCATCTAGGGAGCTCACACACACACGTCTACTCGGGTTGACCGACTATACTATTTAATAAACCATCAAAAAAATTAATGAAATATAGAAATAAAACATCACACTTTAAACCGTCATATTTTTGGAGTTTTGGGTCGTCTTTACAGTTTCATCCGTAAATTTATCCCCTGTCTACTCAGTTATATATATGGCCTTAAATTATGCAATTTATAAATATGTGCTGTCGATCCTACATCAAGCAAAAAGGATAAAAATATCTTTGTTTTCCTGTATAAATAATCCATGATTGTAAAAGTAAAAAAGCCTTCATAGTTTATTATAAGCCAAAAGGAATTACGCACAGGCTGCATAGAATTACAAGACAGAGAGAGAGTCTGTTCTACGCCGACTGTGTGTAACTTCTTTTGGCTTTCACCTCAGGGTTATCATGAACGAAAAACCACTAAATCTTAAAAAGACGACATCTAGTGTCCTATCTGTTATTTCAATTAATCTGTGTACAAATATATATGCGGCAGAGAAAACAAAGAGAAAAGACCTAGAGTCTCTTAGGCCTGACATTTTTGTAATTTTTATTTCTGTAGCCTATGATGACACACGAAAAGTGAAAATCAGAAAATCATGCAAAAGTTCTTCGGGAGATGTCAACTTTTAGTATTGAAATGCAAAAAATGGCGCTTTAACTTTATTAACTTGTGTGCAAGTATAAGTATCAGGGAAAAATCTCGATTTTTATCATTCTTAGGCCGGGGGGGCAATTCGACACTTTACACCAAGAAAATTTGGGATTGGAGATCAATGACCTCCATCGAAAATCAAGATTTTGCCGAAAAGTTAAAAATGACTTGCACCCGATGAAATGCTCCGATCAACCTAAAACTTTTACAAAATGCTAATATTGGGCCACGACACCCATAGAACCTATGCCCCCCCGCCCAAAAAAAAAGAATGTAACCCCTTCTTGTGTCACCCTACTGTAAGTGTAACTATGCTTTGAATAAAAAATAGATATTGTTTATGTCATTGTAAATTTGATAAAAATAATTGATTTTTTGCCACAAACTCTGATTTTTTAATCACTATCTTTGCCACCCAATGAGATAGACCTTTGATGTTTTAAAATAAAATTTCTGTCGTGTTAAGTAATTTAAGTTTGAAATATCAAAGTTTTATACAATCGAATTGAGAAAATTTAGCGATTTCTTTCTGATAGGCTATTGAGAAGTGTTTTGAAGTTCTAGTATGTTCCCAGATAAGCTTTTATTATATGTACTTGTGGAGGTGCTTTAGTTATATGTACTTGTGGAGGTACTTGTTATATGTTCTTGTGGAGGTACTTGTTATATGTACTTGTGGAGGTAGGATGTCATAAAGTCGTGTCATTAGTATTGAAAATTGACTGGTGTACAAATATTGAAAGAAGTTGTGTACGTTTTCGATTATGTAAAACTGCAATTTATTGCTGTTGAAGAAAGGGTTTCCAGAACGTATTCTGTAAATGGGACTAGGGTTTTTGTACGGAATTTATCAAACATATTTAAGCTATTACTTAAGTGCATTACTTTTTGCATGTGATCAAAAGTACGCCAAAGTTGCATGGGAAAGGAACTATAATAGTGTCAAATTCAAATTAAGAAAGAAAAAAATCACCAGTAAAAAAAAGTTAAAAATAAACAAATTGTTCAAAATGTATGCAAATTTTGTTCTTCGTATATTATGTTTTGATTTCACCAGATTCTTAAAGAACTACAAAGAAGTTCCTTCAACAAAGTGTGATGTGATTATATCACTGTGAACTAGTATGAGACATCACTGTTATGACTTGTGACCTCGTCGCTATACTCTAATTTTAATTTTACGCACAAGTTTATGAAAAGAAAACTTATTCTTTTACATATTAGAAATTAAAAACATTTTTATTTTTCGTTCAAAAAGAGGAATTATTATTGAAAGCAATTTTCTTTAATTTGACGTTTCAATTGGTAAACATTTAAACAATCCATTACATTCATTTTCAGAAATATATTGTATTATGAATGTTCCAAGAATAACCCCAGGTAATTTAACAGAAATATATTGTACTAGAAATTCAAGGCGCTCCGCGTCCTTCTTTCTAGGCTTTTAGGGCGCTTTGCGCCCATCTTCTATTCAAATTGTGAACATGTTCTTTTTGTTTACATTTTAAAACAAAGAAGAACAAATTTTGCGGATTTAAAAAAAAATTCGCGGATTTTCAAGAATTTAAATTTTTTTACAAAATTAAAAACCTTTAAAACCCACCCAAACAGACAGACAAGCCAAATTTATATATAGATTATGAATGTCCCAAGAATAAACCCAGGTAATTTACCCGAAAACTTTAGGAATCATATTTTTACAATATTTGCTTTTTTATTAGAAAAATTAGTTGAAGGTAGAACATTATATTTAGCCAGACAATTGTTTAAAAATAACAATAGAAAATTTAATGATATCCAGCATCATATTAGTTAAAATTAAACATAAGACTCCACTAGACACAAGAAGAAGGTCAAATTTACTTGTATGACTTTGTGACCTTGTAACTCCTGCAGTTTTTATTTACGCACACATGTTTTTAATGGGTTTATACTATTTTACGTAAATCTCAGTATTTGCGAAAACATATAAATAGCCATGAATATGCGGGAACAGTTTTAAAAAGCTCCATAAAATCATTTAATCAAAAAACTAAATATCTGCAACATTCCATTATCAGAAAGTGAAGAATACTACTTTTGATGAATTCTTATTTAAGGTTTAACTGTATAAAAGACAATAATTTTTGTTACGTATTATAAATTCAAATAATTTTGTTTTTTAAGGGGGTTATGTTTGATGACATTTAGAATTTTAATCAAACATTTAATTTGAATTCTCATCCTTTGTAATAAAATCGGTATTTTCTACATTCGTAACTGTTTAAAGTTTCTTCTTTTTAGGAGTGAAACTAATGATTTTATTGTTTGTTACGATGAGCGGTATCCTCATGTATAGAACATACTGGGGAAAATATAAAAGGTTACATTAACAGATTATACAGGGTGTCCCAATAAACATAGGAATGAAGAGATGACTTGAATATCATCTTTGATATCCGATAATTGATAAATGACATAAAGTGCACCAAGAAAAGATTGAAATCGTCTGAGCTTTCCAAAATAAATGAGGTCTACCTTCTTTGTATCTTTTAAATTGACGGAAATATTTAACATTTGAACAGCTTGGTTGATACTATACAAAATAATGTTTACAAATAATCCCGCATGGAACAAATATGATATAGAAGTCGTCAGTCAAATCACATGTTCATATGGGACACCCTGTAAATCAAACGGATATTTCTAATGATGTATTGTTCTTAAATCCCTTTATTCCAATATGGTAACTAAAATAAACCCTTTGAATCAGATATTTTCTAAGCCTCCAGGTAAAACCATTTTTGAAAACATATCAATGTTATTAATTATTGCGTTTGTTGTAAGCTTGCTAATATTTATTTGACCAAAAGCAGCCTCTATTACCCTCTTCATCAAGTGTAAGTTAGTCTTTGACTCGACGCCTGATACGTTTTAGTTAATGTTGAGTTCAAGAGTGTTCAGTCCTTTAAATTCTTTATTGTAGACAAGTCAGTGGTTTGTTTCCCCACGAACTCGAGCCAATGTTTGAAGAGGAAGCCCCCAGGTAAAGAAAGTCGTCTTTAATCAGACATTAAATGTCGTCGTTTACAATGTGATAATTTGTAATATTTTATCTAATTTCAGATTTGAGTTTGATGGATCACGTGTGGACAAAAAACATGTATGAAAAATAAAAATAAAGATTTTCGTTTTAAGATTTTATAGAATGAGTACTATTGACATAAGAAAAAATATTAAAAAACTATCAATCCTTCAATTAACTTTCATCAGATCAAAATAAACACAAAATAGTTTTTAATAATTTTATTAGATACTATGAAACTAAAAATCACATTTTGATAAAAAAAAGTACATCTTTTGAGTATTTTAAACCATCTCAGAGACTGGCATGTTAATAATTGCTGACAGGATGGGTTGAATTCTCTCATTTCGACTCACAAACACTCTACAACATATAATATATTTAGAGTGGTTGTCTTAGGTTACTTATCAAAGATAACGAAACCATTCAAAAACTTTATGTCTCTTGGGAATAGGGACGACCGCACATGTCAAAGATCTTGGACCAATTTTAAAACATTTACATGTCTCTAGTTCTGAATATACTTCTTTCAGATAATTTAGGAAGTTTTTATGGGAGGCATTAAATAATTTTACCGTTTACCGTTCATTGAAACAACATATTTTCTTAGATAGGTTTCGATTTTTGTTTCAATTTATAATATGATGGATCACTAAACCTGATTTGATCAGCTATTCCCATCTCCGACATTGATTCAACCAACGTCTCAAACTGATAATTCAATCCAGGTACAAGCATAGGTACTAGTATCAAGGGTTTCTGAACCTAGAGAATACATAGTATAATCCAGGTACAAGCATAGGTACTAGTATCAGTGGTTTCATAACCTAGAGAATACATAGCTTAATCCAGGTATAAGCATAGGTACTAGTATCAGGGGTTTCTGAAGGTTGAACAGGGCTTTCTGACTTCCATATAGTATAACAAAAAATTCAACAACAAAAAAAATAAGTTGCAGTTAACTGTAAAAATGACTCGACTTAATTAATTCGGTAAGTCATCTCTGAAGTCTCATTCTTTATGGACTGACCCTGCATATTAGGAGGTAATCTGAAGATGTAGATTTTATATTACCTTGTAAAGTTTATCATCACAGTAGAATGTAATGTACAGGTTCCTGGACGGTATATTAGAACTTGTATTACTCAGCACAATGATCAATCTGAACATTGGTCCCAGTCCCATAACCTGAAAATACAGAAATACAGTCCCATAACCTAAAAATGCATGCGAATACAGTCCCATAACCTGAAAATACAGGAATATAGTCCCATAATCTGGAAATACATGAATACATTTCCATCATCTGAAAATACAGGAATACAGTCCCATAATCTGAAAATACAGGAATACAGTCCCATAACCTGAAAATACATTAATACAGTCCCATAATCTGAAAATACAAGAATACATTCCCATAACCTGAAAATACAGGAATACAATCCCATAACCTGAAAATACAGAAATACAGTCCCATAATCTGAAAATACATGAATACAGTCCCATAACCTGAAAATACAGAATCAAAAAATTCACTCAAATGTTGAAAGAATTATTAATTATCAAATAATTCTTCGTTTAAAGAATGCATAAAGATTTAACATAATTCTTTTTGTCTCTTTGTCTGTGAGTCTGAAGCTATCTGATCCTTATATTTTTGATGGTGTTTAATGTTTTAATGCGTTGACTATTTGATCTAACAGAATTCAGACTGAAATATCAAAGGTCTACGACATCAGGTTGTTAATGATTAGAAATTAGAGTTTTTAAAAGATTCCACAATGCGTAGCAAAACTAAAGCTAGAAACAAGCACAGAGCAGTTTTGGCGCGAATTTTCATTTTCAGAACTTTCCTTTTTAGAGGGTAGAGAGTCAAGAGTCAAGCGTAGGTTTAGTTAAACTTAAACCCGATCCTTTTAATTTTTCATTCAGTTGTAGAACTCTAACTTTTACAGGTAAATTGAAATTTGTTACAACCATCAGGGCTTAAAATGTATGTAGCATGTAAACCAAGGCCTGATGACACTTCAAAGTCAGCCCGATCTTGATGCAGGGGCGGATACCTGAGCTGTAAGTTTGATGGGTTCTTCTGGATCACTGGATACAGGATTAGAACTTGTCTCAAGAGCGGAGACAAATGCCCGAGCAGTATTCAACCTCAGCTGATACAAGTCATGTTGGAACACTCTAAATACAAGTCATGTTGGAACACTCTAAATACAATTCATGTTGGAATACTCTAAATACAAGTCATGTTGGAACACTCTAAATACAAGTCATGTTGGAACACTCTAAATACAAGTCATGTTGGAACACTCTAAATATAGGTCATGTTGGAACACTCTAAATATAATTCATGTTGGAACACTCTAAATACAAGTCATGTTGGAACACTAGAAATATAAAAAACTAGCTTGCAGGAACCCAGCTTTCCAGGTTACAAATTTACTCCCGCCGTTTACCCGCACTTGAACGATTTTACCGAGAATCTATGTTTTCGCTTTGAAAGTCGACCCATTAAACGTAGAATCTAAAAACCGAGCTAAGTTTTACAACAACTTCTCGAGACAGGGACATCAGATATAATTAATATTGGTTGCGATCAACTCCTAAAATTTCAAGGGTTTAGCCTATACCCACTTTCATTTTTACCGTAACAGTTCTTTTAACAAGTCAAAATTAAAGGGACTGTCAACGTAATTTTCAGTGATCCTCCATGCAAAATGGCAATGTCCGATTCAAAACGGTACTCTTTATTTGGTAAATAATGTGGAAGATATTGTCGTTTTTATAGGTTTAAAAATGTTTACTTCTAATATTTTCTAAATGATTTCTAACAATAATGCCCAAGTCACTTTTGCAGACAAACCACAATTAAAAATAATCAGTTTTCAAAATTATAACTTTTGATAGTTACTCCCTACTGATCTGAGTTACGGGCCTTTTTTCATGGAGGGTCACTTGAAATAACGCTTACAGTTCCTTCATGATATGTTTCGATTCCTCCTATAATTTATAAAGATCTAATATTTTTAAACACCAATATGTTTTTAGTAAAAAAGGATTAAATAGAAAATACTATTACATATCATTATTATAAGTAAATTTTGAAATTAGAGTATTGAAATACTATTTTTGAGAACTTGGCTTGTATGCAATTTTTTTAAAAGATTTAAACTTTTATTTATTTACCTATGCATCAAGGTAGCACTCTCCCTTTCTCTCATTGTCTGATCCACAAATAGTTTAGTTTTCTTAGGAATATTTAGCTTTGTATTCTGCCCTGTAAATAGTTTAGTTTTCTTAGGAATATTTAGCTTTGTATTCTGCCATGTAAATAGTTTAGTTTTCTTAGGAATATTTAGCTTTGTATTCTGCCCTGTAAATAGTTTAGTTTTCTTAGGAATATTTAGTTTTGTATTCTGCACTGTAAATAGTTTAGTTTTCTTAGGAATATTTAGCTTTGTATTCTGCACTGTAAATAGTTTTTTTTTCTTAGGAATATTTGGCTTTGTATTCTGCCCTGTAAATAGTTTAGTTTTCTTAAGAATATTTAGCTTTGTATTCTGCCCTGTAAATAGTTTAGTTTTCTTAGGAATATTTAGCTTTGTATTCTGCCCTGTAAATAGTTTAGTTTTCTTAGGAATATTTAGCCTTGTATTCTGCCCGGTAAATAGTTTATCCCAGTGTTACCTATTATCTCTTTGTTACCTATTATCTCTGTGTGACCTATTATCCCTTTGTCACCAATTATACCTGTGTGACCTATTATCCCTGTGTCACCAATTATCTCTGTGTTACCTATTACTTCTGTGTTACCAATTATCCCTGTGTTACCTATAAGAGGAGCTGATGTTATCTCCAGGTTCTCGAAGTGAGCAGTTCTCTTGAGTATCTTGATAGCTAATGTTCCTGTACATGTGACTAGAACTAGGGTATTATCTTCTCTACCAAACCTTCCAAACCTCATTGCCGATACCGTCTCATCCATCTACAAAACAAAACAATGAAACAGAGTTAATAATATTATGAAAATTATTGTTTTAATAATCCTTTTAGGTTTGTTTTTCCTTTAAAGGAATTGAGTCTTTGCCACAAACTTATTCCTAAAGCTTTGCAACCTGAGGCCAAATTCAAAGAATTTAAGTTCCGGCTTAAATCCGACAAAACCCGGTTTAAAATGAGCGCCAGCTTAAATCTTGAAACATTTGATACAATTTTATGTGAAACCAACCATAATTAAGCCACGGCTCAAATTTAAACCGCGGCTCAAATTCTTTAAATTCGGTCTCAGATAGTGTAAAACTTCAATATTTCAAACTTAGATTATTTGATCTTACAGAATTCATATCTAATGTTGCAAAGATATATCGATTAGAAAATACGAGTGCGCGACAAAAAAGTTTTGTTTCTTAAATAATATTTCTCTGTAATATGTTTTAAAGGATATCCCCCCCCCCCATCCTTCCCACTTTCACCGAAATATGTATTTTTCCTGCGTGTAAAACAATAGAAAATTAAATATGTATTTTGTAAGAAGTGGAATGAAACCAACCTTGAAATGATCAATAATGTTTTTATCATCATAGATGAGAACATGTGCAGAAGCTAGGGCTACGGCTACCAGGGATAATCCTCGACCTTAATAAATTCATCATTTTATGTTCGATTTAATGTTACCATTCTTTAAAGTGAACCTCCCTATTTAAACCTCTTTTTGAATATTAAATGGAGATAACTTTGTTTTTCAGAAAATAACTACAATCTTAGGCTCCAGTTTTTCTTTAAAAACAGTTTTTCTTTCATTCTTTCTTCAATAAAGTTTAAAAGGTTTGACAATTTTCAAGAGAGCTTTTTTAAATTTCAATAATTCTATCCAGAAAAAAACAACAAAGAACATCTCAGATTCTTACAGGGCCTCTTAAAAGTTAAAAAGATTGAAGGGAATGTACGTGTGTAGGCCGGCATTATTTCAAGTGACTCACTGTTGATACATTGATATGTCAGATTCACAGCGATACCCGTAAAATATCTGTTTAAATAAGTCTGAATAAGATATCCATTCGTGGTTTCTCTGTCAAAATGACTTTTGCAATTAATGCAAGCATGAATAATAGAGAAATTATCAGAATTAAACCCTTTTCAAGTCAAGAAACGACTTAATCTTTCACAATATTGATCAAATAACAGTTTCAAGGGTAAGGTTTTAAATCAGACATGATCCCCTCTTTTAAATGGGAGAGTCAATTAATAATACGACGACATTCCTCTTAAACACAAACCTGGTATATTCATCTGTTCTAAACATGTGACTGCAGTTGGCAGCTTAATCTGCCAAACTTTCTTTCCCTTCGTTGTAAACGAGAATAACCGGTTATCCATTGTAGCGATAACAAGATTCTTCTCTCTCCTATAATTACATAAAAAAAGAATAACTGGTTATCTATTGTAGCGATAACAAGATTCTTCTCCCTCCTATAATTATATAAACAAGAATAACTGGTTATTCATTGTAGTGATAACAAGATTCTTCTCCTCCTACAGTGAAACCCTTAATAACGAATACATCGGAAGAATTTATCAAATGTCGTCTGGACAATTTTTTAATGAGTTGTATACTATATTACGTAAATTTTAGTATTTGCGAAAATAAATAAATAGCCATGAATATGCAGGAACAGTTTTAAAGAGCTCCATATAATCATTTTATTAAAAAATTAAATATCTGCAACATTCCATTATCAGAAAGTGAAGAATACGACATTTGATGAATTCTTTCAATGTATTCGTTATTAAGGGTTTCACTGTATAATTATATAAACAAGAATAACTGGTTATCCGTTGTAGTGATAACAAGATTCTTCTCTCTCCTATAATTATATAGACAAGAAAAATCCGCGATATCTTTTAGTTTTATGATCTGTGAAGACAAAATGGTGGCTTTATTTAAGCCGCGCCCTAAACCCCCCCCCCCCATTATTTAAAGAAGTGTACACCCTACAAAGTATAATAGAGAGGTTGGCATCAGTGGCGTACATAGGGGGGGCAGTAGTCCTCTTGCCCCCCCTTGTAGTTCCAGGGGGGGCCCTGTCCCCCCCTGGAAAATACAAAATTAAAAGGAAACAAATTAAAAAAATAACACCTAACAATGACAGGATTTGTCTAAATTCAAAATTGTAAGATACTTTAAACTAAAACTTTTGCAAAAACAAGACCTCGACATATTAGATGCTTATAACATGATGGAAGATGTAATAAAGGTATTATATTTTCACTTTTTCTTTTTTTTCTTACAGTCAATTTATAAAGGAATTGAGTCTTTGCATAAACTCAAATATTCAAACCTTTGAAACCTGATGTTGTAAACCTTTGATATTTCAAATTCGGAATATTTGATCTAACAGAATTCATAGTTGGAAATATCTAAGGTCTACAACATTTGGTTCCAAAGATAAAGGGATTAGAAAATCAGAGTTTGTGGCAAAGACTCAATTCCTTTATTTCCATAAAGAGATATTAAGCGTAATTTCAAGTTCCCCTTTATGCAATGATGACAATAACATCGAATGAAAGAAAGAGAAGTTTTAGCCTTCTAAAGAGAATACTTCATTACACAAGATGTACCATGACGGAAAGCAGACATAACGATCTTGCACTTATGGCTCACTACTGAGAAAATCATTGAAATGTTTGTGCAAGCAAATCCCATAAAATTGATGTTTAAAAGAGTTGGTGAATATGTAGATGGAGTAAATTCTATCTAAAAATTTTAGAAGAAATTTCGTTCTTTCCTTTATTAGTGAAAATATAATTTTTTAATGATGCTGTGATTATTGATTTAGTTAGCTGTGATGGAGTTAAGTGATAAAGGAATTGAGTCTTAGGAACAAAATTAAATATTTAAACCCCAATATCTTTAGAACCCCATGTTGTGAACCTTTGATATTTCAAACTCAGACCATTTGATTTAACAGAACTCATAGTTTGAAATATCTAAGGTTTACAACATTTGATTCCAAAGATATATGTGATTAGAAAAGACTCAATTCCTTTAAAAATTTATAAAAATAAAAAGTTAAAGTTAGTTTTCGAGCAAACGAATAATTTTTAGACTCTACAAGGGTAGTAACACCCAAAAAATGTAGTCTTTTTGATGTATTTTTATGGTGTTAATTGACTTTTTGAACAAAACATTCTCAGGGAGGGGGGCAAAAAACATCCAGGGGGGGGGCAAAAAAAATTTCCGCGCTATTCGCGAAATCTTGCCCCCCCCCCCCTAGCTAAAATCCTGTGTACGCGCCTGGTTGGCATTTATAAAATTATAAAACTGAATGAAAATATACTGACCGGGGTAAATCTGTGTTATAAAGGAAGTTCAATGAAAGTACGACCGGGGTATTAAGACCGGAGCAAAGGAATTTCTGACCGGGGGCTTATCTCAGACCTGACTACACTACAGTACACCTTTACTGGTTTGAATTGGTTTTAACCACGGTTGAAAGTACTATCTGCTCCATTATGTAATTTTTAAGATTGTACTTATAAAAACTAAAAAGGTTTAATGTAATGAAAAACACCATAATTTTTAGCTTTATAAGATTATTTAAGGTTCTATCTCATTTTTTATTTGATATTTCTAATTTTTCACGTCCTACAGTTTTTCAAACTTAAATTTAATTACAAAATAATAAAAAGATTTTTGCATATATCTAAACATTATAAGAGCTAGGTTTGATTTAAAAAAATGAAAAGAAACCAATTTATTTTTTACCACAAACTTTAATTTTCTAACCCATATCTATATATAAATTTGGCTTGTCTGTCTGGGTGTCTGTTTGTTTGTTTGTATTAAATAAACGTCAAAACGGCTAAACCGATCGGGCCCAAATTTTTGTGGGATGACAACACGATGACCACAGGGAAGGTCTATGAATGATAAAATTTTAAAAATGCATTTTAAAGGTTTTTAATTTTGTAAATAAATTTAAATTCTTGAAAATCCGCGAATTTTTTTTTTTAAAAATCCGCAAAATTTTGTTCTTCTGTGTTTCAAAATGTAAACAAAAAGAACATGTTCACAATTTAAACAGAAGGTGGGCGCGAAGAGCCCTAAAAGCCTAGAAAGAAGGGCGCGAAGCGCCTTGAATTTCTAGTATCTGTACAAACTGTGGATATTTCGAATCAGGAATTCTGTTAGATCAAATATTCTATGTTACACGTCCCACTAGTGTACATTTGAATATCCGCACGGGGCCAACCCTTGCAGTCCTACTTTAGACTGTACCGCCGATTTACAATTACTAAGTGTCAGAGGAGTGTAGTTTGAAATATCAAAAGTCTACACCATCAGGTTGTAAAGATATCGGGATTAGACAATTTGAGTTGTGGCAAAGATTTAAATCCTTTTAAAACTTTTTATGTCAAAATCTTTAAAAGTTTAATTTAATTACAAAATAAAAAATAGATGTTTGCATAATTTTAGACCTCATAGGGAGATTTGAAATATGTTTGAAATATCTAAGGTTTACACCCTCAGGTTGAAAAGATATAGGGATTAGAACATTTATGTTAGTTAGAAAATATACATACTTATCCTGAGTGTTAATATGATATCTGCAAGGAAAAAGGTAAAATATTTATTTGTTAAACTAAGTAAACTAAAAACCCTTTTTTCTACCTGATGAGTCCGACAGCCTGGCTATCAAGCTGGGATATTATCTTTGCTGCCGGCCAACCTCGTTTTAGATAACAAAGGGATCCATCCCGGCATACCACTAGTATTCTGTACTCTACATCATATAGTCCTAAACATATATATATATATCTATATATTCATGTTATACCGGCATACCACTAATATCCTGTACTCTACATCACATAGTCTTAAACATATATATATTCATGTATATATATATATATACCGGCATACCACTAGTATCCTGTACTCTACATCATATAGTCCTAAACATATATATATTCATGTATATATATATAAACACCGGCATGTAACAAATCTAGACGCTACTTCTCTAACGATTACTTAACTCAAAGTCTAATGAGATTCTCTCTAACTAAATCTCTAGCCAAAACTCAAGGCTCTGTATACGTCCGTTCTGATCAACTAATGATATTCAACTACTTTATTTATAAACAGGTAAAATGAACTGACCGGGCTAGCCCGGCTGGGTCAACATACAAAATAGTTAAGATAATA
>NW_019397993.1:0-8258 GCF_000591075.1 Eurytemora carolleeae
AATTAAAAAACTAAATATCTGCAACATTCCATTATCAGAAAATGAAGAATACGACATTTGATGAATTCTTTCGATGTATTCGTTATTAAGGGTTTCACTGTATGATAAAAAAAAAAAAAAATATTAATGCTGTAAATACAAAAGATACAATATTAAATATTGAGGAAAAAAAGTTCAAAAAGAGAAAATATTAAATGTTGAAAAACCTAAAGATTTTAAAAACTGTGGGTCTGATCCATTAACCCATGTTATTACAATATCTACATCTGGAGTAGAAACTGAAACCTTAAAGTGCGTTAATTTTTATCATCAATTATTTAATTATACATTAGTGTTTATTATGAATAACTGTCACTAATCAAAAACAACTTAAATTGATTTTGATATCATTATCAGCAAAAAACTATCTATACTCTATAGCTTTTGTTTTTTATTTTGAACATTTTCAATCACGGTATCATTGTTGGAATATTTTTTATATATATTTTTTAACATATCAAGCAATTACAGCACACGATCTGCTTTTCATAACTATCATTGCTATTAAAGTTATGTAATACAATCTATGCAAACTGTGAAATTGTAATTTTTGTGTTAATCTTAAAGGGACTGGTATAGGAATTTCAAGTGATCCTTCGATCCATCAAAAAAGAGTTGCATGTTGGATTCACAAGGTAACTTTATCCTTAGTTACAAGGTTCCTAGGTTCTGGGTACACTTTATCCTTAGTTACTAGGTTCCTAGGTTCTAGGTACACTTTATCCTTAGTTCCTAGGTTCCTAGGTTCCTAAGTACACTTTATCCTAAGTCTGTTCAAAAATTATTGATCTTCTTTTTTTATTCGAAAATTGATAATTTTTCATTCAGGTTTTCCAAAAATTTTTTTTGCAGATTTATGCAGCGAAGACAATGAAGAAAATTAAGAGACCGATCGAAAACTTTTCAAGGCGTAAATATGATAATGCGGGGATAAAGAGGGTATTGACTAGCACAGCTGAGATCAATTATTATGTGATCCATACAGTTCAAGGATATCAGCCTAGTGTTTACACGTACCAGCACGTCTAGTTTACCCAGTCTGTAATTGACTAACTACCTTTTTCTGCAATAGCATCTCCATGTGGGCTAAAGCCAAATGGACTTTGGAAATGAATGGTACCAGCCCGTATAGTGTACCCAGTAGGTACTTGACCCACTGCGTTTTTCTGCAATAACAGTGGACAGGCTGCTCACCATGTGGGCTAAACCCGAATGGAATTTGGAATTAAATGGTAACAACATTTTTTCTTCATTTGATGTTATTAGTAATTTTTTTATTTTAAACATCAGATAAAACACTCCCTTTAAACAACTAAATGTAAATTTAAATGTTTTGCTCAAGGGTGTAATGCAAGGAAAGTTAATTGCGGTCGTGTATACTCTGCGTACACATTGAAACCAGTTCTCTTTGGGCGGAATTTGTAAACAAGAATAGATGCATCAGTGTTCGTTTAGTAACCGAGGAGGTTAAAAGCATTAAATTTTGATATTTTTGATAATTCACATAATAGTTTCCTATGACCAGAATATTTCATTGATTTTTTTTATGTGAAAGATGGATCCCATGTCAAGCTTTGACATCCGTCTTATGTTTACATTACCGCCCAGAGACAGTAAACTGCAGTGCAAAAGATGTGTACACTTCTGAAATAACTTTCCTTGCATTGTAACCTTGGTTTTGCTGAACAAATGAGGGGTCATTTAAATTTTGTCATTCCTTTAAGTGATTTATGCATATATATATATAATATTTTGAATTTTTATTTCATTTTTTACCTTTTTTGAGGCTCTATTATTTTCAAATTGTAGATAGTTGACTAGTATGAAGGTACTAAAATTAATGGAGATTAATGTTAAACTTTTTTCTACGTAAAAAAATGTTCCTTTTTACCTGAGAACAAAGGAGGAAGAGATGAGAAAAGAACTTGAAAAGATACATTAAAACTTTTTTTTCTTAGAAAAGTGTTGTATGTAGAAGTGTAATAACTGTCACTTGTAAAACTCATTGAAAAATACCAAAAATTATGGCGGAAAAATTAAGAAAAATTATTTACATGTGAAACATGTTTTTTTTTCAAGGTATTTCCAAATTGAACGAATTCTTAATCTTGCTCTGTGTATCTTGATCAAATTGTTTTTTTTAAATTGTCAGCCCCCCCCCCACCAGCCTCCCACTGGGATAGGATCAAAAAGCAAAGTGAATAGAGAAAATAAGTTTTATTTCCTGAGCAGAAAATAGTTGCATCTGATATCTCTACCAATATTTAATCAATAAAGATGTTTTTCTTAAAGATTTCATGTTTACTAAAAAATAACTGAGATCGGTCGGAACGTATGTGCGGTTCGTGTAAAAAACTTGATCTCGATATCCTATATGGGCCCTCGTAAATCTGAGTGTTAATGCTTGATTCTTCAATTAAAGTTATCCCTGCAGGTTAAGACCATCATGGGATATCGACGAGGAATTAGATTAATCCGTCTACAGAAGATGGAGATTAAACCTTAATCTCGAGATTAAAAACATAACAGTTCTGACTTCAGAACTGGGAACTGGGAACTCATAATCTCAATATCTTTTAATATTAGGATCATTGTTTAATCTTTTCATTTCAGTTATTCTCCAAGGTCCTCGATTACCATGCAGAATATCCAATAAAGTTTAAATTAGTCTGCAGATTAACCCTATTTGGCCTGGGGGGGGGGATCAAGTTGACCCCCCCCTCATTTTTTTGCGATAACTCAAAATGTCTGGCTAACACATGCCCCTCACTCAAAGCTAAAAACTGGGCTTTTATACCAAACCTACTGCCTTGAGTCCTCAGACATGCTGCCTGAATGCCTTATTTTACCTATGCCAGACTAAATCTATATTTAGACCTAATTCCTGTCATTGGATTTCAACATGTTATAGCTCTTTGGAAAGCCTTTACCTAATGCAAACAGATTGTCAATATTTGCAAAGAAATTTTGCACAGATTTTTGCACAGACGCCTTCAAGGGAATTGGCACATTTTCAGTTTTACTTAAATACACAAATAGGTTTTTTGCAATTTTCAAATTTTCTTGCAGATTCGAATTCGCTGGGTCAAGGGCTTTTCAAAATGGATAATTTGTTGCAATTTGAGCAATTTTTTGTGTTGCACATTTTTTCCTTAATAACTAGATTTCGCAATACTAATCGGATTTGTGCAACTTTGCTATTTTGCAGGATATCGAAGTAGAGCCCAAGGGCTTTCCAAAAACGTATCAAATGATTTAGATTTGTATCACAATAAGAAAATAGAGCAGGAGGGGCAATTTGGGGGGGGGGCAGGCAGTTAGTCAGTATAATCAGACGTGAGGCTGAATAGGGTTAACACAAGATCAAGATCAAGCATTGATCTAGATATATAAAATACAAGAGCTCATCGATTTGATCATTTGATGTTTCAAACTTTGACTCGATTTAATTGGTGAGAGCTCAGAATCTTTATTTTTAAATATCAAAGGTCTACGATATCCGATTACAAAATTATATTTATAATAAATTAGAATTTGAGGCAAGGCAACAATTGGGTTAAATTAACCTAATATGATTTCCTAAAATCATTTTGTAATTCCATCATGAAAGGTGATTGAGTTAATTTCTGTTATCTGAAAATAATATATTATGAAAAAATATGTCATCGGTTACAATGCTGTATTTTTTTTACGTTCCGAAAGTTTTTTTTTTGCAAGTTTTTGCTGAAAAACAGACCGCAAGTACTGCAGGGGGGGGGGCTAATTATAATTATCGTAAAACATTGACCGTAAAATGGAATTTCGGGACAGGATATTTCGGGAAATTAACCGTCGGAAAAGATTTCCGCCGAAACTCCGCCAAAAGTTTTCTTTTCCGACGGTAAATTTCCTGAAATAACCAGAGATATCCATCCCTCTTTGTTCTCTTATGTAATCAGAGAAATCTTGTATATCATGTTGTGGTTTAACCTTGTGTTTGTTTATAATCTAGATAGATTTTCATTAAGAAATACACAAATTCCATTTTTGACGCTTTCATTTTAGCGATTTATAATCTTAACAAACCATAATTAATAGTTTATTTTTTTCACTTCAGGGTTATTTCACTATTATATTATAGAATTCAAAATCTATTTAGCGATGTATGTATAATGTATATTTAAAATTTATATAGTTTCTTGAATAATGAACTATACTACTGCAAGCTTGTTAAATAATTACTGTTAAGTATCTATACAGATGTTTTACTTAGTCAATAATATGCTGGGATTGAACTTACTGAATTGAAGAGGTCACTCAACTACCTACAGCCGTTTCAAATCATGTACTACCGATTTAAATCCTCATGAATCTTTAGCTTTGACTAAATAATTCAAATTTGAACCGGCAGTCGGTAGTTTATTGACCTATCTCAAATTAACTAAATTCAGTCTCGGAACTTTATTGGGCCGGCTGCAAAGATGTCAGGATTAGAACATCAGATTTTATTGTAAAAAATCATTTTTTGTTTGTCTTGTTTTTTTTAGACGGAAAATATCAGCAAAATTTATTTTAAACACTGCTAAATGAACCTTCCCTTTTCTCCGGCAACTTTTATACTTTCAATTGATTTATTGGAATACTCCAACTCATTTGACAGTTTTAAGATTGATTGAACAACTTGCGGATTTTTTCTTTTTTGTTCGTAGATTTTTGAATTTCTTTAGATACAAATCAATTATTTTTTCTGTTATGTTTACACATGCTAAAACTAGAAGTACTCTCAGTCTAAAAATTCAACGTTCAATAAACGCGTCAAAAATATATTTGTATAACCTTTAAATATACAATAACATGATTGTGTTTCCAAAAATAACTCTTGGAATTTATAGTGTCGCATTTATTTACTTGTTATGGTGACATAAAAACATCATCAACAAAAAAAGCAGAAAGATCAGAAGTATTATTTTTGGTCCGTTTAGACATAAGAAAACTCTCCAGAGGCCGAATTTAAAGAATTTGAGCCGCGGCTAAAATTTACGACGCGGCTTAAATTTGGTTGGTTTCACTTAAAAGTGCATTCAATGTTTCAAGATTTATGCAAGCGCTCAATTTAAACCGGTTATTGGCGGATTTGATACGCGGCTCAAATTCATTAAATTAAGACTCTGGAAGAAGTGTTTCATTTATTATAACGTTGATCAACTTTTAAAGCTATTATTAGTCAATAAAAGATCATTTTTATAAAAACATTCAATTTTTTAACAAAAAATTATGAAAGTACTAATATTGGTTTTGAGTAAATATCGATTGTACAAATTGTAGAAAACGTAGGTGTATCTACGGCTTTGCTCTGAACTTCTCCATTTTTAATTTTCAAGTACTAAATATCAGCTAAAAACAGAATTATAATTTACATGAATAATTAATTTGAACAGTAGTAACATTGATGTGTATCCGTTTTTAAACATTCTAGTTTATTTGGCATTTAAGGGAAACCAGGTAAAAATGACCTCAACACAGTTCTTGGCAGAAATTTATTTTCTAATGCAAATGATTGTTCTGTAAATCCTTCGGATCTTAGTAAAATGTTAGTTAAGAAACAATTGAAATATTTTGATGTCCCATTGGAACATGCATGGAAAGTTCCGGTTTTACAAGAACTTTTAAATACAAGAATGAATAATTTATATGTTGAAGGATTCGATGATTACGTAATAACTGAAATGATAAATATGTTATGTAGTGAGTAAAAATCAATGTTTTCTATTTGTGCATAATTTTGCATATTTTTTCTCTTTTCTATCGGAAACCTGTATTTAAAAAAAAAATTATTTAAACAAATTTAAACTACATCATTTATATATGTATTTATATCTTTGTGTGTGAATAAATCTTTATAATAAATTGATCTGAGATGTTTAAACTATTTAAACGATTTATTCAAAACAATTGGTAAAATCGTTTTGATGAATCGTTTTGGTCAGAGAAAAAAATTGCTTAAAGCAATAAAAGCAAACATAAAGAGAATATCTCAGATTTTTTAGAGCACCTGTCGAGCAAAAAACCATGATTTTTTTGATTTTTTTCATAAGTGTATCCGGATAAAGTTCCCTAAATCTTTACCGTAAATTATTTTCAAACTTAGATTTCTAATAGATCAAATTTATACTCATAGTTTGAAATATTAAAGTTTTCGCGGTCAGGTTAAAATATAGGGATTAGAAAATTTGAGTTTAAGGCAAGAAAGAACTTAAGTCTTTGTAACAAAATCAAATTGTCTAATTTCATCCAGCATAATTCACGGTTTGATAAATCAAAAGTATTCGCCATCGAGCTGCAAAGATATAGGATTTTAAAAAATTATAGTTTGTGGCAAATACTCCATTTCTTGCCAAATACACGAAAATCCTTCTTGAACGTACTAAAATGAAAAATCGACAACTTAAAAACCTTCCTTTAAATCCACAAATACTACCTTTAATAGGGTCCGATAAAGCCAAAGAAACTGAGTTTTTGCCGCCAACGGAGACCTTATACTGTTTAATAATACGTTTGAAATAATAAATTTGTAAACCATCAGTATGCAAAGATAGGGATTAGAAAACTTGAATTTTGTGAAAACATTGATTTAGGTTTATGAGAATATATGTACTTCAACTCAGAAATGAATGAAACACTATGTTTCTAAAACAATTCTAAGATATTTTTTCCCCAAAGAAATTTATAAATCTTCACAATTAACAAGTAAATATGTTATTGTTTGGTTTAAAGAGTTCTATGTGAACTATGTCAAAATAATACGTTTGTTCAAATGAAAGACGACATTTAATAAATGCAAGCTGAGGATATGAAGAATTGTTGGTTGAGGAGACATGGCTTCTGATCTTGTCTCCAGAAACTGCAGAGGTTCAGTGTACCTTAAAAATGCATTAGTTACCAGAAAACAATGGAATTACTAACTTTTTAAAAAGTATTTTACTTGACCGATTGTTTCTTTAGTGGACACTTCTAACAAAGGAACAATTTCTGATTTTCAAATCCTTGCAACAGGATGTTTTATGAATAAAAAACCGGTATACAATTTGTTCAAAAACGATATAAAATGTTCAAATGTTTAAATATATCTCAACTGTATTAGGTTGAAGTTGATGCAGACAAATATTTATGTAAACACTGCTCTGCTATGTAAATATTTGCATCACAAATCCGCGAAACAAAAACTTTGATCCTTCAATTTTAGGAATCCTTCTACTAGCCTCAAGAGGGGAGGACACCGGTTCATTTTATGTATAGGACCGATTTTTCAGAAGCTACATGCAAGCTGTGCAATACGTATACAGACAATATCAGGAAAATCAGGACGGTACACCAAATGAATCTGCACCTTCTATGGAGTTTCTACTGCGTAGATACGATTTAAAAACTAATTCTTTAAACCTTTAGGATAAATGATATATCCTTGTTTTCCCACCTACAAATTGATTGATTTTAGTTGCTTTCTTAGTAATAAGGACTTTCAAATTTATGCTGAAGAAACAATGAGAAAAAATAGCTGAATTTTTAATTTGATTATGGAGAACGACTATCTTCCATTGATATAATTGCTTGACAAAGGAACCAAGAGTACTGCTGTAAATCTGAATCTGAATCTGGAAATTACGTCCACTTCTTCAAAGAAAGTAATTTCAATCATTTATTTTTGGATCTTTTTGAAGTTGAAATTTTTAGCATGCTATATCATGTAATATTTGGTTTTATTTACAGTTTGCGAAACAATAAAAATAATGTTATCTATATCTTGAGAGGGAATATAATACACAAAGTTTTTGATAAAACATATGTAATATAATAAAATAAAATAAATGCAGAATTATCGTGAGGAGACACAATTTTGGAAACCATTTTGCTGTGACGTTTTTAAGGACGCTCAACGGGCATGTACATTTGCATTTCCGAGCCGGGTCAACCCTAGTCCCAGTTTGTACTGTATCGCCCGGACATTGGGTAAAAAAGTCAGACACTCAATAGGACAAGGTTGACGCGGTCAGACATTAGGTTGAATTTACTTTTACTTAAGGGTCAGAGGTACGTGAGACAGATGGAGAATTTTAAGCAAAATTACTGGTTCGACTTTGTGTCGAGAAACAAATTATTTTTGTTACATATTTTTTTTGAGATGTTTAACCCTATCCCTTCTGATGTACTTGAAAACCAGGATATGCTGGGGGGGGGGGGGG
>NW_019397993.1:8655-9081 GCF_000591075.1 Eurytemora carolleeae
CCCCCTCCTTAGTTCTGCTCATCCTTCCCACAACCTTAGTTCTGCTCACTTTGACCAAATATCTCTACCTTCCCCCACCTTAGTTCTGGCCACGTTGACAAAATATGTTTTACCTTCCTATGACATAGCTTTGTGATGACATGTTGTAAATACCAGGAATACTGCCATCACAGGAAATCACCATCTGCAAATGTAAAGTGTAAATGACAAATATAATATTGTTAAACAAAAATTGGTCCTATACATATTCTTTAAAAGTAAATTTAAAGATAGAAAAAGTATTTGTTTTTAATCTTTGTGAAGAAACAATCTCAAGAACTGACGAGGGTCAACCCAGACCGAAATATATTTTCAATAAATGTGGAACTAACATCTACTTTTTTACTCTACAGAGGTTTGGTCCATCACCATCACTGAATTTTAAAT
>NW_019397993.1:9343-39773 GCF_000591075.1 Eurytemora carolleeae
CTCCCCCCCCCCTCTCATTATTCCACCAACTTTGGTGTAAATTTGAAGCTGTTGTGTTTGTGCAATATTAGTGTTCCTAATTTTAGATGTTTTGTTTGGAAAACTTGTTTATACTGCAGTCATTCTGTTATATTTGCCATTAAATATGCCATTTAAAAACTCCATTTAAGACAGACACGTTTTAAATCAAACTTGGGATTGTCATATTTGAAGAGTTTCAGGTCGTCTTTACAGTCTCATCTTTTGTGGGTAATCTAAGTTTCAATTTTAGGTTCTACATTTTTTCCATTTCAGAGACAGAATTTATTAAAACATTATCTGTGGATTTCACTGTGAGTGTTAACTATAGTACAAAGTCACGTCATATATAAGTAAACAAATACACATGTAGCTGGAAACATTTATGAAAATAAACATTTTATAGCAGGGGACATTTGTAACATTGTGTATCATGGTAAAAATGTTGTAGCATAAGACATTTCTTACATTTTGTGCCAGCAGTCATTTTGCGGAAGAAACGTTTTTTGAGGAAACGTTTTGTGGCAAGCTTTTGGATCAGGAAACATTGTATGAGGCAACATTTTGTAAAGAAACGTTATTTAAGGCCTTCAACTTTATCCTAACATTTGTTTTGCCATAAGTGCCCTATTTTAGCTTTAACTGACCTTGGTTATTCCTATCATTTAAAACCTTTTTTGATCAATAATGTGGAAAATATCGTCGTGTTAACTGCTTAACAACAGTTATATTTCCTCATTGTTTGCAAAGGAAAATTGAACAAGTCACTTTTTTTAAGAAAACACAATTAAAAATTACCATTTCTCATGAGCTCTTCAAAGGAGTGATCGCGGAAATAAAAGAGTTTATAGGCTTATACTGAAAATGAATACCAGTCAATATGTAGCAAATATAGAGTTCCATAGTATATTACGATGTACATTGTCCATATAGCTAAATGTGCCCATTATTAGTAAATATGTACATCATGTCCAATTAAATACGCAGATATATAGCTTCTTCAAACTCAAAAAATAATTCCGTAACTACATTTTATATCTAACCGCGCATAACTTGTAATTACGCTGTTAAGACCCAATTCTAATCTAACATGAAGAAAAAATATTAGTTGCAATAGAGACTCCATACTGTTTACTGCGAGAGAGTAATCGTTCCCTGTTTTGATGAACAGATTGAGGATCGAGTCCTAGTTAAGGCATTGATAGTTTACAAGATCGTTTCATAGCTAAGGCATTGATAGTTTACAAGATCGAGTCCTAGTTGAGGCATTGGTAGCACAAGATCGTTTCATTTCAGGCATTGATAGCTTACAAGATCGTGTCCTAGTTGAGGCATTGATAGCTCAAGATCGTTTCTTAGTTGAGGCATTGATAGCTTACAAGAGTGTGTCCTATAGTTGAAGCATTGATTGCTCAAGATTGCGCCCAGTGGTAGTGTTGCTGATAGATTACACCAAAGTTGTCCTGGTTGAGACATTGATAGTCAAGAGAATGTGAGTTGTACCTGGATAGGTACGTGTTTGAGAAACCGTTATGGAGTAGGGCATTTACTGCACATATACCCCTTTTTATTATTTGTGAATACTCATAATCATTGTATTGTTGTTGATTGAACATTTTACTCTGTAAATGTAGTGTTTCTCTTCTACTACAAGATTTCGACTAATTTTATTTTTCTTGGGAAAATAATAATTAATTGTTGATATAAAACCAAATAAGACAATGAACAACTAACAATATCTTAGTTTGAAAAGACAAAATCTATATATAAATTTGGCTTGTCTGTCTGTCTGTCTGTACAAAATAATAATCTTATAAAAGGTTCCTTTGAAATAGGCACAAAATAAAGAAAATATTTTCAGAATAAGAATTGTTAAATATTTGGTGGATCAGCAAAATAAAAGAATCTATTTACAGCTAGTATATAATAGTCATGGCTCATCTATACAATCGGCTTTTAGGACGCTTCACATCGCCTTATTATACCATTTTAGCCTTAACATGTTGCTGTCGCCATTTTTTCATCGTTCTTCAATAAAAACAAATTTTTATGGATATTTTAATTTCATTAAGCCGTATACCTTCCCTGTTGGTTTGTCGATGTTTATATGTCTGATCCAAGGAGTAAAGAATATTTGTCTAATGTACAATTACCGCGTATACAATAACCTATTCTGAATATTCCATATACAAATGGAGTACCCGTCTGCAAAGCATGTATACTCATATGGTAGGGCGAACCGCGTCAGTTATATCTCCCTTCTATTCTTTACTCCCTGGTCTGATCACTATTGAGGAACCCTGGCATCATTTTTTGATTGGAACACGGTAAAACCATGGGAATGTAATTAGCGTGGTTAATAGAGAAAATAATGTTTAAAGCTGGGTGCATAAACTAGTTTTCTATGAACCATCCGATCTTTTAGTTCCCCCTAAAAATGTCTCTATTTTTGTATCACTTTTTCTTTAAAAAATATTCTATAAGAACCACGGATTTAAATCGGATCATTGGCAAAATTCTGTCAAGCGGTAATATTTTCGCAGGTTTTGTTGAAAATAGCGAACAGTCCTCAAAACAAGTAAATCCCAAGTATTTTAATAAAAAGACAAACACCTGTTACTAACAACTTACAATGTAAACAGTACAAATGCAACACTTTTTCTTTCTTTCAGAAAAATATTGTTAATAAAAGAGAAAAAAGGAATTGAGTCTTTGCCACGAACTCTGAATTTCTGATGTCGGAGACCTTAAATAATTCAAAATATCAATTCTCAATCAATGAATTACATTTTATCTTAAAGTATGTTACATTACACAAGATGACTTTGAGTCTTTACCACAAACTCATGTTCTAATCCCTATGTATATCGTTGCAGCCTAATGGTGTATCTAATATTTTAAACTTAGAATATTTGATATAACAGAGTTCATAGTATATATATAGGGATCTACGGAATTGGGTTGCAAAGATATAGGAATTATAGAAAATAAGGGATTGCGGCAAAGACTCAATTCCTTTACAGTTGCATGGAATCCTAAATATAAGGAAAAAGCCCATGTTAATTGTATACAGTCGCCTCTGAAGTCTCATCCTTAATGTAGGTTACCCTGTGTATATCTATAACTTGTACTAGGTCAAATGGAAAATGATACAGTAATAAACAGCCAATAGTGGAAATATAAGTTTAGAATGTCTTCTTCCATAATTTGTTAAGTTGTTTATTACCAAAGAAAATAATAAGAATATTATATAGGAGTCATATTATAGTAAAATGAACTTCAAAGTAAAATATATTTGAGCAAAACATTTAAACGAAATAAACTGCAAATGCAGCCTTTAATATCTATTACAGTGTATGGAAGACGATATTTAAAACTATTTACCAACTGTCATGTTTCGTGGGACACCCTGTATTTTTTATTCCCATATTGTCTGTTTATTACTGTATCATTTTCCAAATAAAAGATTTGTCCGATGTTGAAAATTTATATTTACCTTTCCATCTCTAAAATGATGTTTGTCGACCCAGAACTGTAGACCTTGTTTCATGGAGAAAAGAAGACGACTTGTTTCAGAATAGTGCGGAGCATACTTACGCACAAGCTTGTAATCAGTTACAACCTTTCCACAGTCAAAGTTAAAAATATGTTGATCATAATAAACAAGTCAAAGTTCATAATAAAAAGATCAAAAGAAATGAATATACTTTTTTTCTGTGCTTTTCATGGAACCTTAATGGCCGGGCAACGACAGTTTTTAAATTGTTGAGTGAATATACCGTTTAGGAAAGAAATAAACATTAATTTATAAAGGTAGCAATGTCTGATTTACATCGGAAGACTTTGAAAGCTTCATCTGATCATAACTGTAAAAGATAACGTCGTTTTTTTACTCAAAAAGTGTTATATTCAGTCACTTTTTTCAGAGAATCCTAGAATGAAAATAAACCGTTTAAATAAACAAAACTAAGGATAACTTATGTATACTTAATGAGCCAGAGCATTCAAGGCTACCATTGTACATAGAGCATTATACCGTCTTTGCATGGAACAGTCCCTTCTTAAATAACGCACAAAATGAACCGATTATAAAAAAATAACAAAAAATTAAAAAGAATGAATGAAGAATGCTCCTGAAAATGTGAGGCAATTTTCGTGAAATTGTAGTATCTCATTATTTTAATTGATTTCAAAACACTTAACGGCCAACATATGGTAAGGATGAATAAATAATGAATAAACATAACAATAAATAACAAAAAGAGCAAAAATAATTTATAATTAAAAAGATATATTATTTTACACAAAATGGTGAAATTTGTTTTCAAAGAAATAAAATTAATTTAAACAGTTTTTATCTCGGTAAATCTTAAGGCTTCTGCTGCTGTCATGTGTTCTTAATTAAAGAAATGAATGTTTGAAACTTTACATCAACAAAATCTAAACATTTTACGATATTAATTAAAGGAATTGAGTTTTTGCCAGAAACTCAGATTTTCTTATCTCTATATCTTTGCAGTCCAGTTTCGTAGACCTTAAATATTTAAATTTGTAACTAACTCTAATGGATCAATAATCGTAGTTTGAAATTTCAAAGAATTACACAATGAGGTTGGTAAAATAATGGGACCGTGAAATTGGAGAATCAATTACTTTTATCATCATAATACGCATAATTAAGGGACTGTGGTTGGTTTTCTAAATGACCTTTCACTTTAATGAAGGGGTAAGCCCAGTTTACAAAACCTTAACCCGTCAATTCATGGCTCGAAAAGCAGTCAAAATTCTAATAAATTCTTCATAGACCTTTCTGTAGTGCTTTCTAAAGAGCTTTCTATTGAGCTTTCTATAGAGCTTTCTATAAAGCTTTCTAAAGAGCTTTCTATAGAGCTTTCTAAAGAGATTTCTATAGAGATTTCTATAGAGCTTTCTATTGAGCTTTTAATAGAGTTTTCTATCAAGCTTTCTATATAGCTTTCTATAGAGCTTTTTATAGAGCTTTCTATAGATCTTTCTATAGAGCTTTCTATAGAGGTTTCTAAAGAGCTTTCTATAGAGATTTCTAAAGATTTTTTTTCTATAGATCTTTCTATAGAGCTTTTTAAAGATCTTTCTATAGATCTTTCTATAGAGCTTTCTATAGATTTTTTTTCTATAGATCTTTCTATAGAGCTTTTTAAAGATCTTTCTATAGATCTTTCTATAGAGCTTTCTATAGATCTTTCTATAGCTTTCTATAGAGCTTTCTATAGAGCTTTCATTAGAGCTTTCTATAGAGCTTTCTTTGAGCTTTCTATTGAGCTTTCTATAGAGCTTTCTATAGAAAGTTGCACTTGACATTACGTTTCGAGTCTCTTTAAAATTTATACAATTTATGGTCATACTATCCAGCCAGATACTCAACTATCAAGCCAGATACTCAACTATCCAGCTAGATACTCAACTATCCAGCCAGATACTCAACTATCCAGCCAGGAACTTAACTACCCAGCCAGATACTTAACTATCCAGCCAGATACCTAACTATCCAGCCAGATACTCAACTATCCAGCCAGATACTCAACTATCCAGCCGGATACTCAACTGCATAACATTTTTGATTATAAGCTTCTGAAAAGACAAACGAAAACAGATATAATTCAAAAAAACATTAATTACCATCAAAATTACTGCTTTGTAACCTTAAAAAGAATTGTTGAACTTGCAGAACTAAAGATTGCATCTTTTATGCTTTATTGCTCATAAACTACAGAAACCAAAGTTTTGAGCTGACTCTTGAGGTTTTCAAATTTAGTTTTACAATTATATATTTGTATAACGTTCATAGAAATGTTTTAGGAATATTTCCCTAGATTTAATACATATCAAATTCAATTACCCCCCACCCTCTCTATCCTCTGTAAACTTTTCATCTTTATCGAAAGTTAAAAAGTAAAGCATTGAGAAAACTTTAAAATTTCTAAAAATTGTTTTTGTGAGGGTTTTAGTCTTTTATTAATTCCCCCTCTCCTTTAGATGATAGGCTCTGATGTCTGAAAATAAAAATTAAATTACTTTCATCAAAAATAATTAAAAAGAAAAATTGTTAAGATTTTCATGTTTTATCATCGTAATCACTTTGAACAAGACAGAAGGAGAAGGACAAATTTATGCAAAATTACTGGTACGTCTGAGTGACGTTGTAGCTCCTCTAGTTTAGATTGATTTCATGTCTTTTAAAACAAATTAATGGGTTATGACATTATGAAATGAATTGAAAATTATGAAATATTAACTATGTACGAATGCGTCGAAATATGTTTGTAATATCTGAATGATGATTTGTATGGAATTAAATTGATATTTTTACAGTTGAATATTGCAACTTTCTGAATTTGTTTGGACGCTACGTTCTTCGGTATGAGTCGTTTTTAACAATTGTTTCCTAATAGACGCAACAGATAGAAGTAAGATTAGAGGAGATCAAATGCGCTTATTTTTCGCCTTTTCATTTTTCGCGAAAAATATGTAAAATTTTGATTTAATATTTTATGAAACAATTAAAAAATTTACGGAAAGTGGAGTAAGAAAAAACAGTTAAAGTTTTATAAGTTTTTAATTAACTTTAAATTTAAAGTTTTTGTTGGCCTTGTTTGTTTATATTTAAGATATTAACCAAAACAATTTGAATTGGGATTCACATCTAAGATTTTTGTAGGGTCTTAAAACTTTGAATATTTAAAACAGGGCCTCAAAACAATGCCAATTTTCTTTTCAAACTATTACTAACGATTAGTTTGAGAATGTCATTAGGTAAAGTAGAACATTATGCAGATTATGAAGTTTAAAAAAGAGACTGAGCTGAAAACTTTAGAATGGTGGATATCATATATCTCATAATTTCATAAATTTCGAGATTAAATATTGCAGTAACTCTGCATGATTTTAAACTTCAGATTAATTATTCGACGGGATATCTGGATATTTCATTCTAAAGTTTTCAGCTCTGATTTTACAAACATCTCACATTGTATATTGAACAATTTAGATCCAGAAAGTCTCCAGGTCCAAAAATTGCAGGCAATCCTTGAATCTCAGGCGCACTACTGGGAGTCTCTGCAATAAAAAGCAAAATGTATTTATTCTTATAGAAACTGAGCTGGGAACTTTTGAATGGTGGATATCGGGATTAATGCTTGATCTCCTCCTTTTCTTAATCTCCAGATTAAATAATGCTTGTTTTCCTCTCGTCATTAATCACCAGATTAATTAACTTATCAGGATTAAGGATATCCCATTCTAAAGTTTTCAGCTCAGCTCTGATGTAATTATTAGTCCTCAAATTTAAAAGTACCCACACTGGATTAAACATTAAAAACTATCAATATCCACACAAAGTTTTCAATCTGTGAATTAATTTTTATCATTAGCTTTAATGGAACATCATTTTCTGATGTTTACTATTTCTCGGTAACTTATCATATTTCAAAACCTAATGGACATAAAAAAAAACATTTGTGACAAGTCTGTCATATGATGTGCCCTATTTTTAAAAATAAAACTGTGTAATATGATATTATTACCAAACTCTAAGCCGATTAACGCAAAATGCATTTTTTATGCAGTAGACTGTAGAACATATTTAAGTTCAGTATATATTCAACCAAAGAGAATAGAATATATATTAGAGGGAAATTTACTAGAAAAAAGTGTAAAACGGCCATTTTGTTGTACTGTTTCCATACTGCAGGTGTACTTCACATATTTATGCTATATAACCTTTTGAGCCCTGGAATATCATTTTATAGAAAATCTAAAATTTATGTTTAAAAAAAGAAAATTATGAAATAGGCTGGTTTCATAATTAACCAATATCGATCATTTCACATAGACTCTATGCCTTTCACTTTACAAACGATGATTTTCCAGAATAACTATAAATCAAATGCATATAATTTGTGAACATTTACATGATTTGTACACTTTGAACTTCCTTTTAGGCTGAAAGGGACTGAAAAAAATCATACCGAGAGATTCACTAAATTCCCCTCTAATATATATTCTATTCTCTATGCATTTAACTGTGTCAAAGTTTGCATTTAATATTACTACAAGAGATAGTGATTGACGGCTCCCATTCCCGTTCCGTCCCAATCACTCTTCTTGGCATTTTCCTTAGCGGTATAAAAAGGTCATTATAACTAGAACTAGGGTCGAATAGAATTCAATTAGACCAAGTCCTTCCTGATAAGGGTTTCCAGTAGAAGCAAACTTTCATGCGTATTCTGCAAACCTTTGCGGTTTTGCACATTTTTGCGCGAAAAATAATTTTGCAAAAGCAAGCAAAAACTATGGGCAATTCCAAGCAAATAATAATCTGCAAAAAAAATCTGCGAGGCGCAATCTATCACCTGCAACAGTTATCTTCTTAGTATCAGAGTGAGATAGGAAGCGGGGACCATCACCATTCACTTCACACTGGTACAGTCCAGTACTTTACAACATTAGTTCATCTTATAATATACCTTCTTAATTCAAGAGGTAAAAAATATCATCCCCCTCCCTCCCCCGCTGTTCTTGACATGGGTTTAAGATTATATTATTTTTTAAGCATTTGAAAAATTAAAATTTAAAAAATTCTTTATATCGAATGTTCATGAAAAGTTTAAAAGGAATGTGATTACATCCTAAAAATGCAGAGGGATTTACATTATTACTTACTAGAGCTTTCATTTAAAAAATCATATTACCTTGAAAATTTAAGAAATTTTTTTAATAGGTGTTTTTGGTGTATTTTTTAAGTTGTTTTTGAAGCATACTGATACAGAGCTGTAAGAATTCCAATTGATGATTTATATATGTTGACTCATTGACTCATTATGGTTGAGCTACCAGCTTAGATTTAGACTTTTAAAAGGTTTTAAAAATTAGGATTGAAATATTTGAAAATTCAAAAAAATCACAAAAAAGAAAAAGAAATTTCAAGATTCAAATCTTGGAAGACACAATTAGAATCCGAGTTTATTCTTGGAAATAAATCTTATTTTGACATCGTTGCTATTTGTAATTTTGCACAAAACTTTTGAAAAGCTGAAATAGATAGTAGTGTTGGGAAAACTTGGATAATTTATGACAGTATTCATTCAATTCTAACCACATAAAACTTTGATGATGATCTTTGCTGTTCTAAAATTAGGAAGATGAATAGATAGATAGACATGTACAGCACACTCACAGGTATATAACCTATGTATTTACTTTTCCTTACAAAAAAACAAACATTTACACTGCTAATTAGCTATTGTTTCGTAATTACTCTTATTAAAAAGTTTCCATCAAATAACTTTTTGTTACTCACTGTCTGGTTCCGTTAAAAAGTCTTTCGACGCTATCTACGTTTGAAATAATTAAGGTTTACACCATCAGGGACCAAGTTAATGCATTTGAATTGCCTACAGCCGAACATTTAATCGTCAGTTCAAATTTGAATTGTTGTTCAGTTGCGTATCTCAAATTCATTCAATTCGGTCTCAGGATTATAGATATAAATATAGATATCGATTTAACTCCTCTCTCCGAATTTAGATGATAGAAACATCATGTTAAAAGTTTGTCCACTGGAAGCGATATTCAAAACAAAATGTTCGCTCTAAGTCGTCCCTGGAGTCTTATCCCTTAAATCTAACCCTATATTGTCTGCATTGGTTCAATGTGCAACTACAACTTTCTGAAAATGTCAGAACTATATAATTAGATAATTTAGATGCAAGGTTCTGCCGTTTCTTACATACTATTTAGGAAACTTAGAAATTACAAGGAACTATGTTCCAGCCAAGGGTTCTCATTAATCAAAGAATTATATTTATTTTTTTTATCAAAAATCAGCTTTTTTTCAAATATTCTTTTCGATAACAGTAAAATTTTAGTTCTAAATTTTATAGTACTTTGTAGTGTGTACTTGAAAAGGTTGTTCGTTAAGGTTTGATTTTCTGGATGTGCTCCAATGTCGTCTTCATGGCAATGGACACGCAAAATATTAAGACAACTATATGTTACCTGAGAAAAGATGAATTTCCAAATACAATTGTTGACTGGGATTCCGGCAGTACATTGGTGCTCTAAAATATAAACATCTAAAAAATTAACAAAAACAAAAAATCAATTCTTAAATGCACTTGCAAAAACTGGATATCTTATATATAGGAACTGCATACATAATTTGAAGTGTCCACAATTTAAAAAAACGGCATGTCAGATTTACAACAGTACACAGTAAAACTAGAATGTGGAAGATATGGTCATTTTCATTTGCTTGAGAGGTGTAAAATACCGTGAATTTTATCATTTTTTATAGCAGAAATCCCTGCTAAATGAATCCAAAAAATATTTGTATATAGATAATCAACTTACGGTAAACAAAAAGGAAAAAAGTTTAAAAAGTAATGTTTGGAATCGGACACTTATATAAGTGAAATGTTGCTTAGAACATCTAAATCTACGACATTAAGCACCGCTTTTTTACCAATTTCATATGCAGTGTTACCAAAGATAAGGCTTATGGCTTAATAATGGCTGAAGTTTAATTTCAAATAAGAGAAGAAAACTGAAAAAACACGTATCTAAATTCTCATCTTTTGATGGTAACCATGACAACCGTACTGTGCATAGTTTACACTTTCAAACTTTGGTCTGCGCATTTTTCCTACCTCTATGTATTTTCCATACCTCTATGTATTTTCCTACCTTTCTGTATTTTCCTACCTCTATGTATTTTCCTACCTCTATGTATTTTCCTATCTCTATGTATTTTCCTACCTCTATGTATTTTCCTACCTCTATGTAAACTCCAGGAACAGAGGTGGCCACAGTACTTACTCCTGAACATTCATAAACATTAGTTTTGTAGTTTTTATCCTTCTCAGTTAGTAAAACTAATTTTATCTTCCTTAAGGGACATGTTTATCTTCCTTAAGGGACATGTAAGTGTAATTATAAGTTACTCTCCATGGAGAGATGTTAATGCCCGATTTACAATGGTGTACCCTTGTAACCTTAATCTGATCAAAAATGAAGGAGATACCGTCGTTTATCTGAGTAGAAAAAGTGTGTTTTTTTTTCTCTCCATTGCTTCTTATATAAACAAGAAATGCGCAATGCGCATGTTTACTTACGCAGAGAACCCGCAATTGAAAATCAACAGTTTATTGAAACAAAAATATTGATGTTTAATATACATACTTTATCAGACAAAGCTGTTAAAGGTACCTTTGTAAATCTTAGATTACTATCGCTGCCTTGAGGATCACTTAAAATAACACTTACAGTCCCTTTGTGAGTTCATCACTTGTTATATATTTTTAAAATAGTTTGTATAAGCCACCAAAATATGTCTGTCCCTGATTTTTTTAGTTTATTATGAAGAAAATGAAAGAATTTAACCTGAAGAATTTCTTTTGGTGTTTTTGTTATTTCAATCGTTTTTCAATGAATTTTCAAACAATTACATCTATGCGTAGCTCAATTAATATGAAAGTTTTTAAGTTAGAGAAAAAACACAGGGGGATGAAACCCCCNTATAACAATGTTAAGCCATCAAAATGAACTGCTGTATTGTTTATTTCATTAATACGGTTTATTGGACATATTGGAGTGGTAAAAAAAACTAAATTTTACTCCTTTATCACAAAGAACATCTTGGAGTTGTACAAAAACTAAATTGTACTCCTTTATCACAAAGAACATCTTGGAGTTGTACAAACACTAAATTGTACTCCTTTATCACAAAGTGGTGAATTTTAATCTTCTCTTATCAATTATATACTCCTACTTTGCTTGTATGTCAGTCTGTCTGTTCGTTTGTATCCAATAAGCGCCGAAAAGATCAAGTTTAACATTTTTGAGGCAAAAATATGTCTCCAAATATTTCGATTTTTTAAAATTTGAAAATCCACGAAAAAATATTATTAAATCCGCGATTTTTTCTATTGTACAAAGAAAAGTTGCTCACAGATTGAGCCACAATTATAATTTTAAATAGAAGATAGGCGCGAAGCACCCTGGAAGCCTATAAATATATATAATAATCTTCTTATAGAGTGAAGATTTACCTGCCTTGGTCTGACTTATTCTAAACTTGTGAAAAATAGGTGCTTTTTACTTTCAAAGATAATTCTCATATTTTACTGAGAGTTCAGGAGAGGTGTGTTCATCAACATGATTTGTCTCAAAACTCTGTTTATTTTGTCTTTTCAGAAAAGAAAAGCTTTCAAATTTTGTAAATATATGTTTACAGATTCTTAAAAGTAACGTAGTAAATCGTGTACGTTTGAAGGCATGTAAAACTCGACGTTGGGGCCTTAATATAAGTCTATTTTATAGTAAATTGGGCAGGCTGGGAATTCTTGTATTGTGGATATCGAAATCAATGCTTGATCATGACCTTTTGTTAATCTGCAGATTAATTCATTCTTTTATTTGATATCCCTCAATGTTATACCCTGAAGGGATAACCAGAAATGAAGAGATTAAGCATCTTCAAATTAAAGTGCCCACGGTGGATATATCGAGATCAAGTTTTTGGATATTTTAGGATTGGGCCATTATACATTTATGACATCCAACCGTAAATATTTGTGTATGTATAGAAAAGAATCTAACACAAAAATGAATTTTGAACCATTAACTCTATCTAGAACTAAATTCCCCTGATGTTTACTACAGCTCTTTCAGTTCTTACTGTGGTTTCTCTGTCCCTGGAGAAATTTATTTGCTCCGTCAATCGTAAACCATAATGGGGTTGTACAACGTTAGGACAGTCAAACAGAAAATATATTTTTGCTTTTATTTTGAACAGTAGGATCATCCGCGAAAGTAGTAATATAAATATAAACCTCGAGTTTTAACAAATGTATTCTTATTTTTTAGTTTTTATAATCATCATGTGACAATTTACAATTTTTAAAGCTTTTTTTGGCGTCTTGAAAATCATATCATGTCAAACAGATTATCAAGTTATACTTGCTAATATATTTTGTTATAATTGCAATGTTAAAATTTAATTTAAACGAATTTTTTAAATATTTAAAACATTTGGACATCTCAAAAATAAAATGCTTTGGAGTTTTATAGGAAAATAAAAGAAAGACAGCATGAGCAAACAAAACTTTTAGAATTCAGTTTCTTCGTAATAAACGATAATTCACTTTAGAGAATAAGAAAATTCTGCGGTTTAAATTCTAGACAAGCAAAGAATTGTCTTGAAGTAAAAGAAGAAATATTACTTTTACCAACTTAGAATTGTTTAAAATATAAAAGAGAAATGAGCCTGGAAGAGTTATATTTAAATTCATTAATCATACAATAGGAAATGTACTTTATAAAGCCCACACCTATTCAGTTAATATATTTTTTCAAATTATTATAATATTACATTATACTAGCTTGATAACCCAGCGCTGCCCGGGTTGCTAAAAGTTACTCTTGCCGTTTACCCGCTCTTGAACGATTTTACTGGGAATCTAAATTTTCGCTACTAAAGTCGAATTTTTCAATTTAGTATCACAAAACCAAGTTGAGAACATTCCTGTGGGTCTTTCGAGTTCCACAATCAAAATTTGAGGCAAATCGGTCCAGAAGTTCATGAAAGGACAAACAGAGAGACAGACAAAAAGAGATTATAACTTTATATTTATAGATTATATAATATATAAGCAAAGGGAAAGACAAGAAGAGGGAAGGAAAGGGAAGGAAAGGGAAGGAAAGGGAAGGAAATGAAAGGGAAAGAAAAAGAAGAAGCGGAAAGGGAAGGAAAGAGAAAAGAAGAAAAGAGAAGGAAAGGGAAGATAAGGAAAGAAAAAAGAAATAAAGAGAAGAAACGGAACGGGAAGGAAAGAGAAAGAAAGGAATTAGAGAAGGAAAGGGAAAGGAAGGAAAGGGAGGGAAAGAGAAAGGAAGGAAAGCGAAGGAAAGGGAAAGTGAAGGAAAGAGAATGGAAGTATAGGAAAGGGAATTAAAGGGAGGAAAGAATATTTTATCTAGCAAACGTTATATGTTACATGTTTCATGTCTAACAGCAATAAACAGGAAATAACGCTGTAAATAGTGTACATACTACATATATCTATTATAAACATATTTTAATAATGTTGTTTAGTGTATTCACTCTTGTATGCCGAGTCCATTAGCGCCTGATCCAATCAGGGTGCAGTCATGTGTTTGTTGTCTATTCTAAACCAATAGAAATAGTATGGCGGTAACATCTATCTTTCTATCTATCTCATTATCCAATAAGAGATAAATCCTTATTGCGAAAATATTTACTTCTACTGAAACTATAGTGTATACTATAGCTATGCAAGAAAACCTACGTATCACCACGATTAACATATCAAACACGGTGTAATTACAGTTTTTAATTACTGCTCAGATGTACTTAACGTCATATTTAGCAGAGTTTGGCAGTGTGATAAATACTCGGAATTTATAATCAAGTGAATAAAATAACAATTCGTAGGAAGATTGTGATTAAACCAAAATTCTAAAAAAAACATTCTGACCGCACATCGCCGATAACTATTTTTTAAATCGAAATAAAGAAATTACATCTTGTCAATAAACTCAAATTTTCTTGTCTCTAGATCTTTGCAACCTGATGATGTAAACCTTTTTATATTTTTAACTTAAACTAGTTGTGCTAACAGAATGCATTGTTTGAAATATTTTAATTCTAGGACATTAGGGTGCAAAGATTTAGGGATCAGAAAATCAGAGCTTGTGGCAAAGACTCAATTCCTATTTGACATACCAGCTGGAATGCCCGGTGTAGCCCAGATTTATATTACTATATGGTCCTTTCACTGTCATCTAAAGGTTGCAAGCTATCACAAAAATACATCAGAATTTTTCCAATTACCTTTTTAAATTAAAGCCAGAAAAACTTGAAATAAGAAGGTCATGTCAAGGGCTACAAAAAAGTATGAGAGGTTAAATTAAAGACAATGAGGTTAAAGTCGGCCCAGTCTTACAAACTGATGAAACTTTTAATATCAGTCCATGGATCTATTTGAATAACTCCTGCGTTTAGCCGCTCTTGGTTTTAAACAGAAGATATACGTCAAAGTGCTCATCCTTGCCCATGGAATTTCAAACATTAAAATTAAATAAAGACTTTAATGTTTCCCCTGAGATACCGATGGGTTCTCTCATAAAAATTTACAATGAAAAATAAATAATGAGCCAGTTTTGTCTAGTCGTTTGACAGCTATATTTGTATATATGTAGTAAATGCCCTTCTCAAATAAATACAGGTATAATTCAATCCCTCTCATTAATCCACAAGGCATAAAAACTATTTTGTTCAATACTTAATCCCTCTTGTTAATCATCCACGAGGCATAAGAACTATTCCGTTTAATCATACTTTATTTATAGTCAATATCAAACCGGAAATGATTCTATCAGTATTCTTATGTATCAATTTTACAAGAAACACTTAAACCCTCTCCTTGAAAAACAAGGCTTATAATTACTCTGACACAATAATCAAACGGAGTATTATTCCAACTGACGTTTATTTTGAGTTCTATGACACAGTTTAAGTTAATGAACGTAATTGCAAGTTTAACATCGTTATCTAAAATCGTTATTACATTAATCTCAATACGTACAGACAATGTACAACGTAATTTATCGAGGTGTAAATAAATATGGGATTTGCTAGGGTATTTATTTCAAATATATGTACCACATAGATTCAGCCTCCTTATAAACAGTCTCATCAATTTTTAAGACAGGGCTGACTTTGAAGTGTCGCAACGCCCTAAGCTTAAATTTTACCTCTCTAACTCACTTATGCTTTTCTGTAGCCCTTTACATGTACATTTTAGCACTGTAAAGCACTTGTTGTTAGATGTGGGTTTTTTAGGAGTTATTGGCAAAATTCTCAACGATTTTTTCTTGAGAGCGTGAGACCATTAAATCGCAGTGGTACATATATTTATATATTTACCTGTATCAGAAAGCGTTGCAATATAACTAAATATTTCTTCAGTGTCGCGGAACCACTTTATACTGAAATAATAATAATAATAATAATAATAATAATGAACGGCATGGTTAAGAGTGAAACTTGAAATATAAAGTTCCCCAAATTGAGGTTTATAAAAAGTGGATGAAAAGTGTTGATGAAAAGTGTTAAAGAATAAAATCTTACTGTTACAGCTTTTTCTAAGGTATTGGCTAAATTTGAAAATATTTGTGCATGTTTGCAAAAGCAGTAATCTTTGTTTTTTCTTATCATAATTAAAAACACATGAAACTCATGACCAATTTTTCTTTGATTTTAATTGGGGGAACTCAACAGTCCAAGAAATTCTTTTTGTTCAGTTTAGAAATAATAAGACAAGTTAAACAATTTAAGGAACTGTAATGTAAGCGTAATTTCAAGTGACCATCCATGCAAAAATAATTAGAACCGAAGCACAATGGTACCCTTACAAAGCTTTGTCTGAATTAGTTATTATTAATTTTTAATGGGGTTTCTCTCCAAAAGTGACTTGCGCATTTCTTCGGCAGGAAAACTCATTTAAATTGTCATATTTTAACACTTTTCAAAAAACGACTGCATCTTCCACAGTAATGGTTTAAGGGTATATTTGAAAATTGGGCAGTTTCATCTTTGTATGGAGGGTTCTCTTGAAATAAAGCTTACAGTCCCTTCAAAGTATTACATATTTAAAAACATGAATGTTTCAAGCTGGTGTTGAACAAATAGATAAATAAAATTGTTTTCCGTTTTGTTGTCGCTCCTTGTTATCTAAATTGAATTGTATTTATTATATTTTCTAAAGAAGAAGAAAATATTTTATATTTTGTGAACAACAGTTTCATTGGTTGGTTCGGAGCCGTCTTTAACTTTAACAGCAAACATAAAATGTTATCAATGCTAAAGTTCTAATATAAGGGTCTATGGATGATACACTTTTCTTCTAAAAACGACACACTTCTCATGCACCTCATTTGACATATACACTACTTATCATTTGACATATACACTACTTAACATATAGTGCATATACCCTTGATATTTCATATTTGACATATACAATACTTAATATGAAGTATACATATACCCTTTTAAAATAATTTAAAATTCTACAAAATGAACAAAAACTGAATATTTTTTTCTAATCAAACTATTAATCAGACTGGCCCTCAGAATCAAGAATGCAAGGCAAGGAAAGTTAATTAAATTTTGATAATTTTGATAATTCACAAAATAGTTTCCTATGACCAGAATATTTCATTGATTATTTATGTGAAAGATGGATCCCATGCCAGGCTTTGACATCCGTCTTGTGTTTACATTACCGCCCAGAGACAGTACACTGCAGTACAAAAGATGTGTACACTTCTAAAATAACTTTCCTTGCATTACATCCTTGCTAAGAATTAGCTTTGATTAAAAATGACTGATTTATTTTTTTTTATAATATTTGTACTTTCAACTTTCAAGTAAGCAATCCCTTCATTGCCCTTCATTGTGGTCTGCTGTGGTAAGATTTAAATTCTAATGTAATATAACACATAAAACTGTTTAATTCTTGCTTTACATTCTACATGAATCTGCAATAAACATAAAATTTAATATTTTACATTTTGCTCAATTGTAACCCAACATGTATCGTCTGATAATGGTGAGCCAAAGGTTGCAAGCTCTAACGCAAAAATCTGAGAATTTTTCCAATTACGTCACAAAAACTACAAATGGCAACATAGTGATCTATAAAGATTGGGTACAAAACGTCGATTATTAAAAAATCAATAATACGTTGAATAACAAAACGTCGATGATACAAAAAAAATCGACTGCTACAAAGCAACAAATAACCAAACGTCGTATACTGCAAAACGTCGAATAATACTACAAAACTTTGACAAATACAAAATATTGACAGTTAGAAAATGTTACATTACCTTGGGTTAAGTTAGGTAAAGACTATTTCTGGGCCGAGCGCTGCGGCTATAATGGGATAGAAGGCCGTGCGCCGCGGTTTTTTGAATGTTAAATAATGTCTCTCACCTTATTTTGGTATTAGGTTAGAGTAAGACAATTTCTGGACTGAGCGCCGCGGCTAGAATGGGCTATTTGTTATTCGATATTAGACTTATTGTAACAGTCGATGTTTTTCAAGTTTCACTAGCTTAGTCGTTCATGCAGTTCATTATTATTGTTATTATTATCATCATCATCATCATTAGTATTAGTATTATTGAATTATTATAATCATTATTGTTATTTTTATTATTGTTATTATTATTGTTATTATAATTATTATTCTTATTCTTATTATTATTATTATCATTATAATCATCATTATACCTGTACAAAGATTCTCCCTCTAGATCGAAATAACAGTTCATCGTGTATCCTTGGCCTACTTTTACATATGGGGGAGTATCAAGCTGTAGTACTTCTAGACTTTGGAGTACTAAATATAGATATTGATATATAGAGTATTTTAAATAGGAATATCATGCTGGAGTACTTCTATTAGAATTGGGTCTTTAACAGCGCAATTACAAGCTGTGCACTGTTATATATAACGTAGTTAAACAATCACTATATGGGTATGATGGAGTTATATATATATCTAGGTACATTGAATGGGTTAATCGCAATACATGATTTACATATTTACTAATGGTGTGCCCAATGATATATGAACAATGTTTGAATATTATCAAGCTGGATAAATATAAAAATAAAGATATAAAAATTGGTATAGTATGATATAATATTGTCTCGTCTTCCTAGCTTGTACAGGGTTTAATTATGTCAATTTCTGTCGTTGATTAAGGAGATAAAATGCGCAAGTTACAATTGAAAATAATCTATTTTTAAACATGAATATAGCATTTTTCTTGATTATTCAAAGCTTTTAGGGAACCATTGTGAACCGGGCATGACAATTTATTAATGAAGAATCACTGACAGTTACTTCATCAAGGCCCTTAAAGTACAATTTTTAAACATTTAAATATAGAGTAAAAAATTTCCATAATATAAATGAAATGCACTATATCCATTAAACTATTGTCAATAGTGTATTTAAAATTAAATGCATTTATTTACTTCAATGCTGTAGAAATGTATTTTTAACCCTGTTTAGCGTGGTAAAAGCTGAAAAGCCTACATCCATCTATATTGAAGCTAATAAAAATTCTTAAAGATTATAATAATAATTTAAGTGTATTATAAACACGTATATATGTAGCAAATATCATGTAAACATGATATTCTGTAAACTTGCAGTACGTTGTATATTATCAACAATTTAGGTTGTAAACTTATATGTAATGGCATTATTAATTGAAACTGTGCTTCAATTGAATATGTAGCATGACTAGCTTAATTCATGTAATATACTTAAATTACCCTGTAAACATGTGTGGAGATAGCTTAACTACATTATATCTATCCTTGCTAATCTTATAAATATGTTCATTAAAACTTAACTGTACGGTAAATATGTAACATGATTGTCTTAATCATGTGATATAGATAACAAAGTAGGAATCATAATTACGTCAATTTACATTAACTTGTAACATAAGATATTGAAAAAAAGTTTATAGAGTAGCTCCATACTGTTCACTGTGAGAAAGTAATCCTGAAATCCTGTTTTTAACAAAACAGGCCGGATTATCCTCATTATTTGGGATCAACATATAGCAGAGTCTAAAACTAAAGAACGAAAAGTTTTGACTTAAATTTTAAGTTCATGGTTAAATGCCACTTCTGACTTAATTTAAACCTGAACTTTAACCGTGAGGTTAAATATTTAACCCTGTGGTTAAATATTTAACTCGCCGAAATCGACGAGTTAAAATTTAAACACAGGGTTAAAATCTTAAAATCCTGCATTTTCCCTATTTGTCTATTATTCAATCATCATCCAGCTGAGAAAGTGGCATTCAACTTAACGTTATATTTAAAAGTGAAAACCTTGTTAAAGAAATTTCACGTTTTGGATTAATTAATTTTTGCATGTAAAACCAAAATACGGTTGTAACTCGAAATATGTTTTGTTTTCGGTTACGTAATCAGCTGATTAGGGATGGTTATGTAATATTCTCCGTAAATCCTTTTCTCTGATTGGTTCAGATTTTCCCGGGAAATTCAAATTTAAAATTGAGAAAGTTTAATATTTAAGTAGCTACTCATTATTTTACAGAACTTTTAACCTCGAACTTAAAATTCGCGCATTCTTTAGTTTTAGACTCTGGTTTGATAGCTAAGCTTGTGTCCCATTGGGGCATTTAGAGTGGATCATCCCCATCATTTAGGATCGATATATAGCTTGTTTGATAGCCAGGCTTGTGTCCCTGTTTGGCATTTAGAGCAGATCATCCCCATCATTTGGGACTGTTATATATTTTGTTTTATAGCAAGGCTTGTGTCCCTGTGTGGCATTTAGAGCGGATCATCCCCATCATTTGAGATCTTTATATAGTTTGTTTGATAGCAAGGCTTGTTTTCCTTTTTTGGCATTGAGAGCGTTGGATCGTCCCCGTCATTTGGGATCGACATATAGCTTGTGTCCCTGTGTGGCATTTAGAGCACTCAATTCAAAGGTTGCTAGATAGCCACGCTTGTGTCCCTGTGTGGCATTTAGAGCTCGGTTTGATAGCTACAGAGACCGCACTCAGTGGTAGCTGCGTTGATAGTTCGTGAGACTTCAAACATGTGGATTGTGTCTTGGTTGACTTTGATAGCGGAGTGATTGAACCTGGAAAGATATGTTTCGAGAACTCGTTATGGAGTAGGTGTTCGCTACATATATTCTCCTTTATTATTAACAGATTCTATAATATCTGCCTATCAATATTAATTACTATATAACTGGATTTTGCGATAAAAAATTCAATTTTTGCAAATTTGCAAATTTTTTTGCAGATTCTAAAAGTAGAGCACAAGAGCTTTCCAATGATGTATCATTTGTCATATTTGAACATCAAACATGGGATTTAGAGGGGGGGGGTCAAATTGACCCCCCCCAGCGTATCCTGGTTTTCAAGTACCCCAGCAGGGATAGGGTTAACATTGTGTTGGAACCATAAACAACTACGACACTTTCTTCACTATTAATACAATAAATTGAAAATTGGAAAAACAATATTTTATCAATGTCTTCGAAAACTTAAATTTAAGTTAAACTCCCACAAAGCCTGAACTTTGCTTGTCTGTCTGTAATATGCTTGGGTGTATGAAAAAAACGTCAAAACGGATACACCAATAGGACCAATACCACAGGAAAGCTATATGGACAGTTAAAAAATGGGGATCAAAGCACCCCGAAAGCCTGGCTTTCAATAAAGATATAAGTTTTCAAAGTATTTAAAATTTTTAAAATTGTTTTCAAATCAAATTCAAAAACAATGAAAATAAGGAAGAAAATGGACAATATTAAAATTGAAAATTGAACAGCAAATTCATGAAAATCTAGAACCGGAGGCCCAAACTAAAAATCTTGTTTTCTCCTAATTTCAAGCTTCAAAGTGAATACTAATGAGAATTCGGGAAAAGTTTTCTGATCAATTATTGGATAATCAAGTATTGCATAGGAATGAAATAAGTTTCCTAAATTTGTTGATTGTTAATCAAATGGATTTGTAACCGTAATTTCATGTGTCCTCATTACAAAGATGCCAATACTCAATGCACAACAGTACCCTTATAAGCTTTGTCTGATCGTCATGTATGAATTAGATATTGTTGTTTATGATTTGGAAAACTGATTGGTTTTTATTGTAGTTTCTCTACAAAAGTGTCTTTTGCATTTCACATTTATGATGCGGGAAAACATTTAGGAATTATGTTGCAATCTTTGCATGGAGGGTCACTTGAAATTACGCTTAGACTTAATTACAGCCCTTTCAGAAGAGAAATATAAGTGAGGGGGGGATATTTTTCAAGATTAGAGTGGGGCTATAGGTTAGGGGGGGGGGAATAATTCGACTACGCCCCCCCCCCTCCCTATGAGTTAAGAAACGGGGGTGGCGTCCCCAATTTTTAACGGTTACCCATTTTGAAATTGTCAAACAAGGAAGTAGCAAAAATTGTGCTAAAGGGACTGCAGACGTAATTTCAAGTGACCCTCCATTTATGAAGTTAAATGTTCAATTCACACCAGTACCATTAACATGTTTGTACAAATGAGATATAACTGATTTCTCTTTTAACATGTTTTATTTTTTACGTGTGGAAAATGTACGATACTATCTACATTTATCGACCAGAAAAGGCTTTATACGGTATCTTTGTGAATTAGACATATTGAGAGTCACTTAAAATTACGCGGATATTTTCTTTAACAAACGGAAAAACTTCTAAGGTAAAAAATAACATACGGAAAAATCTTTCATTTGAAATTAACAAAAATATAAAAGTTGGTTTATTTTACAAATTTTATCTTTTAACAATTGTGTACTTACAATTGATGGCAGTTAGATGTTGAATAAAGGAGAGAACTTTCATCTTCTTCGACTTAAACTGATTTGGAAGATCTTTATTTATATAGGCAGATTTCAACTCGACATTTTTATGTCTGATATTTAATGCTCGAGTTTTTCTCAAGTTTTTGGTCGTTTTGTTTGTAAAATCTGAAATAATAAATCATATATGAGTACATCAAAAAGAAAAATTAGGATTTAAGTGGAAAAAAATTGTCTTCATCATGACTTTTGATATTTTAAAATAACTACGTTCCTGTAAATGAGTGTAATGCGAACAGAATTGACTGCAAATTTTGGTCTGAAAAAAAAATTTCACAGTTAAATATATTTTTTTGCAAAATGTTCTTGGAGAATTAAATTTTCAAAACAAGGTGGATGTATCAGTATTTTAAAATCTGAAAACTTTTTTAGCACAATTGATATTGAATATAGACTTATTATCTGCCGACCTATCTTACTACCTAGCAACCTGTAACCACCTTACTACCTACTTATCTTTCAATTCTTATCTATCCAAATAAAACCACCTACCTGTACCTATCTTATAACCTCTAGTTACCATTTACCTTCCAACCTGCCAACAGAATGTTTAAATACCTGCCTACTTTCCTCTCTTACTTGTTAAAGTACTTTTACTTGCATACTCAGTACTCTCTTATCTCCCAATATCTACCAACCTACCTTCTTAACTAAAACCTATCTTCATACCTACCTTTTACCTAAACCTATCTACCTACCTTACCTACCTTTATTACAATCCTACTTAACTAGAATTTACAATATTACAATACCTATCTGACAATATAATAGTTAATTAATACTTATCTATCTATCCTATTTACCTAATCACATTCTACCTTTTAAGCTTTCTGACAATCCTACTTTATAAGTAATACATATATACCTATATACCTGTATCTTACAATCCTACTTAACAAATACATATCTACCTATCTGCCTATACTTACAATTCTACTTACCTATCAATCTATTTTACAATCGTATAAATACCTAATTTATGACTAAAAATTTTAGAATTTAGGTTCCAAATATTTTTAACTTTTAATCTAATCAAAGTATTATAAAAAATCTTTTTTTATGAAACCCTGCCATATATGTATGTATATAAATGAAGATTAGTCTATGTGTTCAAACAAATAGATAACAATTGTAGAAAATAGAAAATATTAATTTATTTGGAATAAATGAATTGTGTTCTTTGTTAGGAGAGGGACGATAAAAAGATAAATTATCTTTTTTATTATTGTGCACTAGTTAAGTACTGTACTGTGATGTACTGAACTGCACTGTACTGTACTGTACTGCACTGTACTGTACTGTACTGTACTGTACTGTACTGTACTGTACTGTACTGTACAAAAATATATATTTTCTTCTTAATCTATTTTATAATTCCCCCTCAAAAAGTAAAAAAGATAATCTCCTCTTTGTACTCTGTGTTTCCTTTATTATAATTTCCTTGTATAATTTCTAGAATGTACAACAGCTAATGTTGTGTAAGATTACAGTAATTTCTTGCTTTGTTCAACATTAGGAGCACACTGTATTCTTTTACTGTATTTAGTAATCTGAAATACTTTTACAAATAATTAAATCCTATTTCAGGTATGGATGCTGGTTATTAAATCAGTGAGCCTTAACTTTGGAACCCATTTTCAACCATAAAATGAAGATTTTTTTTGCATTTGCTGTCTTACACCATTCGGTTGGACTACAATAACAAGCAGAAAACTGTACTGTACTGTACTGTACTGTACTGTACTGTACTGTACTGCACTGTACTGTACTATTCGGTTGGACTACAATAATAAGCAGAAAACTGTACTGTACTGTACTGTACTGTACTGTACTGTACTGTACTGTACTATTCGGTTGGACTACAATAATAAGCAGAAAACTGTAGAATAGAAAGACGACATTAAAGTAGTAGTTAAGCGGCGTATTGGATGTTGTTAACAAAGCAAATTATAGTTTTAATAATAATATATTAAATCAATTATTCAGTGATGTGACTTATGTTCATTGGACTATTCAAAGTCATAACTTGAGTCTAAAATTCTCGCCTTTCTTATCTAAAACCAATCCTATTCCAGCTTATCTCCCCGATACCAAACTTATATTCCAGCAAACCTCTCAGGAACCACCCCTATTCCATGGCAAACCTTTCAGGAACCAATTCTTTTCCAGGTAAACCACTTAGGAACCAATCCTATTCCAGCTAAACAACTCAGGAACCATACCTATTCCATCTGAGCCTCTTTGGAACCAATTCTATTCCAGTCCACCTAACCTCACAGGAACCACCCCTATTCCAGCAAACTGTTCAGTAACCAATTCTATTCCAGGTAAACCACTAAGTAACCAATTCTATTCCAGGTAAACCACTCAGGAACCAACCCTATTCCAGCAAACCTCTTATGAACCAACCCTATTATAGAAAACCTCTGAATAACCTCTTTAAACTTAAAAACTTCAAATATTAAAAGGGATTTTTGTTTAATAAAAAAATTCGCTGGAAAATTCTTTAGAATATTTAAAAATTGTTTATAAAGAATTACGCGTATAGGAGCTGTAAAGCATAAACTATGCAAAAAATAAAAATGAATAAAATTTGTTCATGAGAATCAGTAATAAAGGTACTGTAGACGTAAATATTCAAGTTGATTCTTGATTTATGAAGTCCGCCCAATTCACAACGATACCCTTTAAAACTTTGTCTGAACGTTGAGTTAAAAATAGAGTAAGGATGTTGTATTTGACCAGACTTTAATTTTTAGTGGGAAAAATTATAATATTTTTCCTGTTGCTTTTATTTTTCAAAACTAGCGAGCCTCTGTTTTTAGATTAAAACTATTCGTTTTGATCTTTTGAACAACGAAACAACGATATTGAAAAAAATAAAATTTTTTGTAAATTTGAACTTTAACAAATACAAATTTTTGATATTTTATTTTACCTTTTGATATTATTTTTTATAAAGGTATCTATGTATGAGTTCTAAACTCTAAATTTATTTTTCTTAATGAAAAAAATGTGAGCCAATTGAATAACCTGAAAAAGTTTAACAGGATTTGTTGAAAATAAAGATTTAAATCACGCAGGTCCAAAAAAGTCCAGTTCTAATCCTTTTTTTGAGATTCTCTCTATCCTAAAAATGTTCTTCATTTTAGTTTTTTTCTATCCATTAACTTTTAGATAGGCGCAGCATTGAGGTGGTATTCCTGACAGCACTGTGGAGCAAGAAATAAGACTGATTTATATCTTGGAATAAAATATATATCTTCAGAGTATAATTAAAACAGTAGAACAGTAGAACAGTAGAACAGTAGAACAGTAGAAAAGTAGAACAGTAAAACAGTAGAACAGTAGAACAGTAGAACAGTAGAAAAGTAGAACAGTAGAACATATCCATTTAGATTTTTTTGTGATCTATTTGAGCTAAAAAAATGATTTCTTCCAGTAGAACAGTAGAACAGTAGAACAGTAGAACAATAGAACAGTAGAACAGTAGAACAGTAGAACAGTAGAACAGTAGAACAGTAGAACAATAGAACATAGAACAGTAGAACAGTAGAACAGTAGAACAGTAGAACAGTAGAACAGTAGAACAGTAGAACAGTAGAACAGTAGAACAGTAGAACAGTAGAACAGAAGAGCAGTAAAACAGAAGAACAGTAGAACAGTAGAACAGTAGAACAGTAGAACAATAGAACAGTAGAATAGTAGAACAGTAGAACAGTAGAACAGTAGAACACTAGAACAATAGAACAATAGAACAATAAAACAGTAGAATAGTAGACCAGTAGAACAGTAAAACAGTAGAACAGTAGAACAGTAGAAAAGTAGAACAGTAGAACAGTGGAACAGTAGAACAGTAGAACAGTGGAACAGTATAACATTAGAACAGTAAAACAGTAGAACAGTAGAACAGTAGAAGAACAGCAGAACAGTAGAACAGTAGAACAGTAGAACAGTAGAAAAGTAGAACAGTAGAACAGTAGAACAGTAGAACAGTAGAACAATAGAACAATAGAACAGTAGAATAGTAGACCAGTAGAACAGTAAAACAGTAAAACAGTAGAACAGTAGAACAGTAGAACAGTAGAACAATAGAACAGTAGAACAATAGAATAGTAGAACAGTAGAACAGTAGAACATTAGAACAGTAGAACAATAGAACAATAGAACAATAGAACAGTAGAATAGTAGACCAGTAGAACAGTAAAACAGTAAAACAGTAGAACAGTAGAACAATAGAACAGTAGAACAATAGAACAGTAGAATAGTAGAACAGTAGAACAGTAGAACAGTAGAACAGTAGAACAGTAGAAAAGTAGAACAGTAGAACAGTAGAACAGTAGAACAGTAGAACAATAGAACAGTAGAACAGTAGAACAGTAAAACAGTAGAACAGTAGAACAGTAGAACATATCCATTTAGATTTTTTTGTGATCTATTTGAGCTAAAAAAATGATTTAGTAGAACAGTAGAACAGTAGAACAGTAGAACAGTAGAACAATAGAACAGTAGAACAGTAGAACAGTAAAACAGTAGAACAGTAGAACAGTAGAACAGCAGAACAGTAGAACAGTAGAACAGTAGAACAGTAGAAAAGTAGAACAGTAGAACAGTAGAACAGTAGAACAGTAGAACAGTAGAACAGTAGAACAGTAGAAAATTTATAATTTTTTGTGATCTATTTGAGCTAAAAAAAATGATTTCTTCCAAATTATTGATTAAATAAAGGATTAAAGTGTATCGTTGTAAATCAGACATTTCCCCTTTAAATGAAAAGTCACTGAAAATCAGGTGAAAACAGATTTTTATGATTAAAATGTTGAAAAGAAGTATTTGTAAATATCGCGATGAATGTAAGATTTCAACATTTCTGAGATATTTTTAAATTCTAATTTTGCTTTTAAAAATACGCCGAAGCTTTGAATTTGCTTTCCTGTTTTTTTCAAAGTTTTATTGGCATTATCTTGCCAATTTTTGCACAAAACTATTTTGCAAGAATGTTCCCAGACTTATTATTTTTACAGAGAAATTCTTATTTTCTGAAAATATTTATCTCTTTAAACCAAAAAGAAAACCTTCAAATTGTAATAGGATTTCTGAAAATGAATTAGAATATCTTTTAAGATATTATTACTCAACTTTATAGGTGTAATTAAAATTATTATGCTTTTTTCTATTTTATTCGTGCCTGAAAATTGATATGCGAATAGTTACCCCCCCCCCCCTCGCTATGTTTTAGGTTATATAGGGCAGGTTTAAAATAGATAGACAGAACGACTGAGGCTTTAGGCAGTACTAGTTTGTATAACCTATCAGTTTTTTCACTCTGGCTATGTACCTGATGGGAAGCAGAAGGTTTTTATTTCCTTTTATATTTTCTTTTTACTCTTCTTTTATACTATTGTATATTGCTTCCCGTTGTATTCTTGTATTTATTCTACTAAACTTGGCAGTCAAAACATATTTTCTCAATTGTTAATTTAAAAAACCCCCCCCCCCCCCCCCAGCCTGTTAAGGGTTAAATAAATTGACAATGCCATCGCTCATTATCAAACATTTTTAATGCTGATTCTTTTCTAATAAAGCTTAATTAAAACCAATCATTTCTCAAATTTATCTTTTTTTAATGTTGAATTACGTAGATAAAACCTACCTAAACTTTTAAAGATGGAATCCAATTTAAAGTCAAAAACTTTAAGATTAGAAAAATCTCAGGTCAGTAAACTTGTTTACTATAAGAAATTTAAATTTAATATTCGTTTCGTTTTTCTATTTTTTATAATTCTAAACGGTCAGTTTGTTAGTTTTGACCCTAGGATTTTTCTAATCGAAGATGTGATAGTTTTGAAAAATCAAAAACGAAAACGATCGTTTGATCGATAGTTTTTAAAAACGATTAATACTCTGACTGTAGGGAGGGAGGGAGTCCAGAGTTCCTCAAATAGTAATCACCGCCACCCAAATTTGTTTTGCGGCAAGCGCGCTCCTCAATTGGTAATCTCCACCACCTCAAATATTAATCAGCCCAAAAAAGCATAAAATAAAATCGTTTATTGCTTAGAAATAAGACCATATTGACCTCTTTTAATGGCCCTATGGTGTACAATATTGTTAAAGCTTTCTTTATTGCTCCTTAGTTTCGAAAATAAATAGCTTGCCGCAAAACAGATTTGGGTGGCGGTGATTACTATTTGAGGAACTCTGGACTCCCTCCCTCCTGTATAGGAGATTTAAAATCTAAACTTTAAACTAGACTATATGTTTAATACTAAGAGCTACGGCAGTAAGTTTAAATAAATGAAATAAAATAAGAAATGAATTTATGTATATACAATATAAAAAATAAGAAGAAAGGTGTTTCAACCTTTTCAGATGTACTTTTTGCACATTTGCAAAATTATTCTTTCAATGTTGAATTGATGCGACATTCAAACTTCAGTATTCAAATTCAACTAGGGATGGGCAACTATTTCAGACATTATTTTTAACTTTTTATTACTGATGAAAAAAATATAATAAGGATTATATCGGACTATTACGACTTTTGCAGACTATAAGAGGAAAACAGGGATAAGCCCCTTACTGGAAAACAATGACAGAGGGACATTGATCGGAAAGACTATTATGAATTATGGACTAACGAAATAAAGTAGTGCCAGGAACTATTTACAACTAAGGAACTATACCAGGGATTGAACACCCGGACCTCATGAGCCTCTGCTATGAAGAAACGAGCCTCCCAGATTTTCTAGGCAGACCGAGCCTTCACTATGCAGACCTAGTCCTCGCTATGCAGACCGTGCCTACGCCATGCAGTAAACGAACTTCCACCATACAGCACAGCTTTTTTTTAAATCTTGGTTTTTATGTGTAATGAAAAATTTTAACAATTTTTTTTGACGTAGAGGCATAAAAATTTTATTAAAGATTAGAGTTATTTATTGATTGTCATGATTAGAAACATCTATAGAGTGGTTTATAAGATTTATACTAAAACTTTAAACATTTCTTACGCAGAAAGGAAGATATATATTTGGAGAAATATTTCTGGAGTAAATTTATTTTGATTTGTTGTAATCTTTGATTTAAACAACACCTTAGGCACTATTTATAATTGATAAATACGCAACTTGGAGAAACCTCTCATGCCACATGTCAAAAAATTGTAAAAAATCTTTTATTTAAACTTAAAACACAAGTTTAAAAAACCTCCTGTATTACACAGGCATTACTGCATAGCGGAGGCTCGGTCTGCCTATCAAATCTGGGAGGCTCAAGACGTCCGGGGATTCCCTCCCTCACTATACAGCCCTACGATTATGGGACTATATGGTGGACCCATATGACTAGTGGATTAATTACAAAAAACTGCTGTAGACTGTAATAGGGGACTTTATATACATGAATTGGACACCAGAAGAACAGAAATTGCTTGACACTTCGCGCACATGTTTAATTAATTTACTAATTCTGTTCATTTTAAAGCTGTATAAATAAGTATATTTTTTTAAACACAAGACCAAGGCATGGTTATTATAAGAATTTGTTATATTGTTGAGCACATATATTTTCCAACCCTTCAACGATTAAAAAAATACTGTTTTTTTCTTAAAATCCTGAAAACAGTCATTTTTTTTATTACCCCCACCCAAGACCCCTTAAAATTAAATTTCGACCCCCCCTCACAAAAGTGCTAGTTGCGCCATTGTCCATAACGAATTTTCAAAAAACCGTTTTCCAAACACTTCGGCCATCCATCTACAGTCTTCAATTCTACACAACAATATGCAGAGGAATAAATAATGAAAAATAAGGAATAACAATGTACAATGAATAAACAATCTTCTATCTACAGAAAACAATTATTCAGGAAATAGGG
>NW_019397994.1:0-31712 GCF_000591075.1 Eurytemora carolleeae
ACACATCTATGCACCCTGTAAGATAGAAAATGGTAAAATAGTAGCTGAACACCATTCCACCGTCCTTCAATGCTGCCAGCCTGCTTTGATTACATAAAGATTGTATATGATGAGTAAAATAACAGGTTTTCTACTATTAAGTCGTTCCAGACAATTGTATAGATATATAGAAGGATGGAAGGATAGATAGATGGATGAATAGATGAATAGATGGATGGATAAATGGGGTAGATGAATGGAACTAAATTATAGACCACTAATGGATCCAGCATCATTGAAACACATACAAACTTTCACGCACATAGTTTTATCCGTATATTCTTCTTTTTACATCAAAACCTCCCCCCCCCCACCCTTATCCTAAATCTGATAAGTCCAATATTTCTTTGATCAATAACTAAACAACAAACATATATCAGATTAAAAAGCGACTCATCTCGTTAATCCGAAGGTTAGATTTACAAAATAAAGTGTTACGACTTTCTTCTGACATTTAAACAAACAAAAAACCAAGAGAGTAAGTGAGTACTAAGAAGTTTATCTATGTAACTATATAAACTAAACTAAGAGAGTAAGTGAGTAATAAGAAGTGTATCTATGTAACTACTAAACCTAAGATTAATAATTGTGAGTAATTAGAAGTATATCCATCTAACTAAACCTATGAGAATAAGTGAGTAATGACAAGTGTATCTACTGAACCTAAGATAGTAAGTAAGTAATGGAAAGTGTATCCATATACCTACTAAACCTATGCGAGTAAGTTGGAAAGTGCATCTATGTAACTACTAAACCTAAGATTAATAATTGTGAGTAATTAGAAGTATATCCATCTAACTAAACCTATGAGAATAAGTGAGTAATGACAAGTGTATCTACTGAACCTAAGATAGTAAGTAAGTAATGGAAAGTGTATCCATATACCTACTAAACCTATGCGAGTAAGTTGGAAAGTGCATCTATGTAACTACTAAACCTAAGAGCATAAGTAAGTAATGAGAAGTGTATCAATTTAAGTACTTATCTTAAGAGAGTAGGTGAATAATGAGAAGTTTATCCATATCACTTCTAAACATATGAGAATAAGTAAGTAATGAGAAGTGTATCCCTGTATCTACTAAACCTATGAGAATAAGTGAGTAATGAGAAGTGTATCCATGTATCTACTAAACCTATGAGAATAAGTGAGTAATGAGAAGTGTATCCATGTATCTACTAAACCTATGAGAATAAGTGAGTAATGAGAAGTGTATCCATGTATCTACTAAACCTATGAGAATAAGTAAGTAATGAGAAGTGTATCCATGTATCTACTAAACCTATGCAAATAAGTAAGTAATGATAAGTGTATCCATGTATCTACTAAACCTATGAGAATAAGTGAGTAATGAGAAGTGTATCCATACATCTACTAAACCTATGAGAATAAGTAAGTAATGAGAAGTGTATCCATGTAACTACTAAACCTATGAGAATAATTAAGTAATGAGAAGTGTATCCGTGTATCTACTAATCCTTTCAGAATAAGTGAGTAATGAATAGCGTATCCATGTATCTACTAAACCTATGAAAATAATTAAGTAATGAGAAGTGTATAATTGTATCTACTAAACCTATGAGAATAAGTAAGTAATGAGAAGTGTATAATTGTAGCTACTAAACCTATGAGAATAAGTAAGTAATGAGAAGTGTATCCATGTATCCACTAAACCTATGAGAATAAGTGAGTAATGAGAAGTGTATCCCTGTATCTACTAAACCTATGAGAATAAGTGAGTAATGAGAAGTGTATCCCTGTATCTACTAAACCTATGAGAATAAGTGAGTAATGAGAAGTGTATCCATGTATCTACTAAACCTATGAGAATAAGTGAGTAATGAGAAGTGTATCCATGTAACTACTAAACCTATGAGGATAAGTAAGTGATGAGAAGTGTATCCATGTATCAAGATCCCGACAAACAAACCAAGATGCCAGAAAGCCTGAAATTGGGAGGGTCCAGCTGATATTTAAAAAGATAAAAGAATAGTTATGCAGGGAAGGCTTTATAACAAGACTAACATTTTACCGTGTACAACAGGACCACAACATCATCAGGGGTTGGAACTTTAGTATCGTTTATCTTGAACTCCTGAACTCGATATCCAATGCGGATACCTTTAAATGTTTTTTTCGACAACTTCCTATTTAAGGAACTCTGGATAGAAATGACCTCGCTGCCTGAGAACTAGACTTTTCCTTCCTCTTTGAGGGATTATATTCTGCTTCAAAGCTGAGTAAATGCGTCATAAGAGAAGTATAGGAGGTTTGGGCTCAACTTCCTATTAGAGGGAGAAATCAAGCTATACTGCCTTTTTAAATCAGGAGTCCTTACGAGCCATTCCAGTTTTGGGACGATGGAAACACTGTGTAGTATTGTGGAGAAATTTTTTAGGATTCATTTGAAACATATATAACGTTTAAATGATGCATAATTACTGAATTTGAGTGCAAAGTCGACGTTCAAAATCATCCATTTGGTTTGTTACATTGTAAGAATCGAATTTTTTTAAATTATTAAATAACGAAGACAAAAATGTAACAATAAATTCTACAATAAACTGATGACATAAATAGAAACAGGTTGAGAAAATAAAAATTAACTCTTATCATAGAAAATAAATAATCTTACTTAGTTGTTTGTTTGTGTAATGTCTCATTGTTCACAAACGTTTTCTGTAAATATTTATTGAAAAGACGACATTTGAAGAAATCTGCGAACACTCATTCAAGAATAAGAAATTCAGTAAATTTCTATTGAGAAATATGTTTCTAAACATCTAATTAGTAAACTGAAGAATTTTTTTCCGAATGGAAAAAATACGAAGTTTTTTATATCCCTCGGCTGCCGAGCTGATTTACAATTAAAATAAATCAATTTTCAGCCAGAGAAAAAATATCTTTTTGCGCATACAAAGATTTAAAAGGGTATCTTTGTTAATCGGACTACTACACACACTTGTATGCCGATTCTATCACCACCTGATCCAATCAGGGTTCAGTCATATGTTTGTTGTCTATTCTAAATCAATAGAAATTGTATGGCGGTAACATCTATTTTTCTATCTATCTAATAGACGCTAACAATAAATGTAAATATTTACTTCTACTTAAACTATAGTCTACAATATTCAGATGAAGTAAGAATCCCTTAAATATATTTTGACAGTTTCTTTAAGAGAGAAAAAATGAAAAATAGGTTGGCCCAACCTTGTTTCCAATCTTGTTCCATTTCCTTTCCTGATTTTAAAAATATTTGAAGAATTTAATCTTGATTTTCCAGGGATAACATATTTTAGAAACATGGCTTCCTCACAATCCAAATATTTTAAGAATAAATAGTTAATTACTTTTATATTTTATTTTTTTTACCCTTTTGGTTGTCATGTGTCCTTCTTATTTATATATTTTAAACCTTTTTTATTATGATTTTGTTGTATTTATGGCTCATATGTTAGGACTGTGTTATTTTCAAAAAAAAATTTCAATAATTTTCATTATAATCATTGATCTTGTTTTTAGGGTTCATGATTTTCTTGATTCAACCCAATGTTTATTGTCTTCCTCATTTCTCCTTGACCCCCCCCCCCCAGCTCCTCTCCCAATTATAAAAGTGTTGTCTGATATAAATTATAACTTCCTGCAATCAACATTCTTCTCTAAACACCCCTCAGTCCTCACTGATCTAGCTATTTAAACTTGTTAGTTAGTATCTATCTATCTAGCTAGCTATTTAAACTTGTGAGTCAGTATCTATCTAGCTAGCTAGCTATTTAAACTTGTTAGTCAGTATCTATCTATCCAGCTAGCGATTTAAACTTGTTAGTCAGTATATATCTATCTTGCTAACTATTTAAACTGGTTGGTAAGTATATATCTATCTAGCTAGCTATTTAAACGTGTTAGTCAGTATCGATCTATTTAGCTAGGTATTCAAACTTGTTAGTCAGTATATATCTATATTGCTAACTATTTAAACTGGTTGGTAAGTATCTACCTATCTATCAAGCTATTTAAACTGGTTGGTAAGTATCTATCTATCCAGCTAGCTATTAAAAATTGGTTGGTAAGTATCTATCTAGCAAGCTATTTAAACTTGTTAGTCAGTATCTATCAATTTAGCTAGCTATTTAAACTTGTTAGTCAGTATATATCTATCTAGCTAGGTATTTAAACTTGTTAGTTAGTATCTATCTATCCAGCTAGCTATTTAAATTGGTTGGTAAGTATCTATCTAGCAAGCTATTTAAACTTGTTAGTTAGTATCTATCTATCCAGCTTGCTATTTAAATTGGTTGGTAAGTATCTATCTAGCAAGATATACTTGTTAGTCAGTATATATCTAACTATCTAGCTATTTAAACTGGTTGGTAAGTATCTATCTATCTAGCTAGCTTTTTAAACTTGTTAGTTAGTATCTATCTATCCAGCTAGCTATTTAAATTGGTTAGTAAGTATCTATCTAGCAAGCTATTTAAACTTGTTAGTCAGTATCTATCTATTTAGCCAGCTATTTAAACTTGTTAGTCAGTATATATCTATCTAGCTAGCTATTTAAACTTGTTAGTTTTTATCTATCTATCTAGCTAGATATCAAAACTTGTTAGTCAGTAACTATCTATCTAGCTAGCTATTTAAACTTGTTAGTTAGCATCTATATAGTTCGCTAGATATTTCAATTTTTATGCCGGTTTCTAGCTTTTTTAACATGTTAGTTATTCAAAATTTCATTATATATATATTATCTGGCTAGCTAATTAAATTTGTTCTAACTTGCAATTTAAACTTTTAGGTCAGGATCTATCAATATTCCCATATATTGTTAGCCAGTATTTATCTATCTAGCTAGCTATGCTATATTTGCATCTATCTGTTCAAGCTATTTTAAGTATCTATATTACAGATACTTATATAAATGTTTTGTTGTCTAGTTTCTTTTAGCTATTCATTTTAAAGTCGAGACAGGTTTTAACCAATAGCAAGAATAATTGAACTAGGCAAGGCTAGATGAACTACTCTTGACCACACGGGAGTAGTTTAACCATCCGTACCGAATTCAAAAAATCTTTCTATTTACTTAATCTGACCTCAGCTCTGGTTAGTTTTGATCTATTAGATTTTAATTTGATTACAAGCAAATTCGTGGTTTAAAGATAGATATGGATGTAGACGGTTTGTAGAAGGTTGATGTGGCGACACAGGTTTCTTAATTGATTAGCCTGAGGACTATATTCTAGTCTACACTAGTCTACTCTAGTCCCAGACTAATGAGTAGTGTTCTAGTCTAATACTAGGCTTCCTCCCCCACCACTGTATAATCAAATTGTGACATCGCATTATATTGGTAATAGGGTATACTGCCGGCCTTGCAGCACANATATCTAATAATGGGGAGGGATGCGCCAGCTTAAAATAAGCATGACATATGGTTACCCCTAAAGTAGATGTTAATATTTATTCATTTTCTTATTGTTGGTGCATAATAATTGGGATCAAATAATACAGATATTTCTGGTTTTGAAAACTTAAAAATAAAAAAATCTAAGGTTAATTGAAGAAACTATGCTATTTTCAAAAATAGAATTTTGATATAGGCAAATTTTTGAAAATTAGATCATCCATAAACCTTTCCTGGAGTCCTACGAGGTCGAACCAAAAAATTTGGGCCCAATCGATTCAGCTGTTTTGGTGTTTATTTGATACAAACGGACAGACAGACAAGCAAATTTATATATAGATTTAGATTAAAGTCATTTCATAATATTTCTTAAAAAGTCAACAGTCAACCATATATTTAAATATTTACGACACATGTAAATTATTGTAAGCTCTGTCTGATTTTTATGAGTTAAAAAAACAATATTTTAAGCAAAAATTTATTATTTTCGAAACTTTATAAGAAACATGAATATTCACATTTATTAACTTGAAATAAATAACTATATAGAACGTGGTATTTTTAAAGTGATTCGAGAAAAAGATAAAATAACATTATTTTCAGTAAATAAAGATTTTTTGCGACTGTCAAACTAACTTACTCATTTTTATTTCTTAATATTAGTGTTGTTCCTTTAATAATAAAGTTCAATTTAATGTATTTTGTATTTTTATCCATCTAGCTTTAATCAAACAAATTTCCCCCATTTTTCTGGAATCGTTTTTGTAGTAGAAATCCATGAGTTATTTTGCATAGAGAATAGAATATATATTAGAGTGGAATTTACTAGAAAAAAGTGTAACACGGCCATTTTGTTGTACTGTTTTCATACTGCAGGTGTACTTCACATATTTATGCTATATAACCTTTTGGGCCCTGGAATATCATTTTATAGAAAATCTAAAATTATTGTTAAAAGAAAACCAAATTATGAAATAGGCTGGTTTCATAATTGAGCAATGATCATTTCACATAGACTCTATGCCTTCCACTTTACAAACGATGATTTTCCGTTATAACTATATATCAAATGATGTTTTTATTCACCTAATTCATTATAAAGTTTATTTAACAGCTTTAAAAAATTCGAAATTGAAATGGATAGTCTAGGGAACATACTGTATAAATGTACTCTACTGCATATAATTTGTAAACATTTACATGATTTGTACACTTTGAACTCCCTTTCAGGCTGAAAGGGACTGAAAAAATTCATACCGAGAGATTCTTTAAATTCCCCTCTAATATGTATTCTATTCTCTATGGTTATTTGCATGGAAAAGCCGCGGCCAGAGAATATGAATTTTCAGATAATAAAACAAAGACATCTCACTTTTTAATCTAATCTCACTAATATGAAATAGATAAAGATTAAAAGAATATTGGAGTTAACATATTACGACATTTTATGTAGGGTGCATGATGACCTAAAATTTTGTGAAACTTTTCATCAAACTTTAATTTCTGAAGAATAAGCTTTTCCAACCACAGATAACAAAGACAGAACTAGAGGTCAGTATTGAAAAGAGAAGTGAAAATGACTAAAATACTAAAATTACAATAGATTCTGTCCTGTCTGTGTATTCTGTGTTTTCATATTTAAATCATGGGACTCATAAAACAGTGGAATATAACGACGACATTAGTAACAAATCATGTTTTGATCTTGTTATTCTAGTATTATAAAGCAAATAGAGCTTTCAGTAGTTGGAATATTAACTCCAAAAGTTAAATGGGTTTATGTACATTGTACAGTGTACCTGGCAGAATTGCTTTTTTTCATTAGACTATTTAAAATCATAACTTGAGTATAAAAGTCGTCTTACTATTCAAGAGTTGTATGGGTCACCAGCTGATAAATTTACTTCATTTGTAGAATAATGATATAATAAGTAAGTACTGTGCTGAAAATGCTGACTATTGTTGATTGATTGACAGTAAAGAATCCCATGGCTGAGATTTCTGTCTCCTCAGATATCATTTCCAGGACTAAACAATTGTACAACGAAATTGAGTATTTGCCACAGAATAAAATTTTCTAAGTCCTAATTTTTTGCAACCTTATGGTGTGGACTGTGGACCTTCGATATTTCAAACTTAGACTATTTGAAATAACAAAATTTATAGTTTGAAATATCTAAGGTCTATGACATTGGGTTGCGCAGATATATGGGATTAGAAAAGCAGTGTTTGTGGCAAAGAATCAATTTCTTTATGATTTTTCCTAAATATCCCTTTCTTTCTAAATACGTTAATATTTTTTTTTTATTGCACCTTTTCATTTGTGAAAATATTTCTAACATGCACGTTTTTAAGAATACATTTTTTTACAGAAAGTATCAGATCATCTATGACTTTGAGGGTTAAGATCTATACATGTGTGCCTAATTTGAGTGGGACGTTATTAAGCTGAAGCTATCAAAAAAAAAAAACAAAAAAAAAATGATACGTTGATGAACAAAAACATGGTCCTCATCAAAAGTTAAAAAAAAACTCTAACAAAATGTTCTTAAAACGAAGGATTCGTCTTTCTTTTCTCTTTACCATGAATTTACACATTATTGAATAGAAATATGGAAAATAGCTTATTTGAAATTTTCAAAATTATCAACAACAAAACGAAATTGAACGTTTTTGAACGTTCCAAGGTACCCAACCGTAGCTTGTTTCCAAATAGTTACCTTTCTTTAACTTCTGATCAGTTTTAGAATTATTTCCATATTCATCTGTATTTCTAAACAATATTTAATTTTAATTTAAGAGAAAACTAAACGTTAATAATACCCCCACCCCCCCCTCCACATCCTGCCCAGTTTTCCTCTTTATTCAGGGGGGACAAGAGGACTATTAACCCCCCCCCCCCCATCCTGCCTGGTTTTCCTCTTTGTTCAGGGGGGACAAGAGAACTATTAACACCCCCCCCCCATCCTGCCTGGTTTTCCTCTTTGTTCAGGGGGACAAGAGGACTATTAACACCCCCCCCCATCCTGCCTGGTTTTCTCTTTGTTCAGGGGGACAAGAGGACCAAGAAGGGGTTTAACTGACACTGAAGTATAAAGATGTACCTAATGATATGCCTAATAGCTAACAGCTCTGAAAAACAATCATGTGAGGCAAGAGAAATATTAACAAGTAGTATAATGTTTTTCCCCAGCACCATAATATAATACAGAGTATATTCCGGGTTTGGACTAGAAGTAGAAAGATATGCCAGGGCTATCATCAGAAAAACTCCAAGGGAGAAGAGAAACAGCAGGATTGGTCCTAATCCGATCTTCATGGAGCGGTACATTGAGAGAACCCGGAGAGATTCGTCTCCAAGCTTGGATGCGTCCTCAGCAAATATAAGATTTCTACAAGCACTGCTCAAGGAGCTCAGCATCATGTTGATCAGGAACATAGAGAACATTGTGTCCAGTGCAGAGGTTATAGCGTAGACTAGATACGGAATAAGGCTCAAACTATTGTAAGTTTTTAATATTCCGGTGATTAAAGGATAGCATATCACAAGCAGAAGACAGACAAAAGATAATTTTCTGTTCGGGAACTTCAGTTCTCCACGGGACAGGTGGTTACAATGATGAAAAAGTTTAGCAAGACATAGCGGTAGAAAGATTACCATCAAGGGTTCAGTGCTCTGTGCAATAATAGTTACAACCTTGTAAAGGATCGTAAACTCTGTATTAGTCCAAAGCCGTTGCATGAAGGCTGAAGTAGAATTACAGAAACATATGAAGGGGGCCAGCGTCCATATGATAAAGCCTATTAAGACTCTACAAGAGATGAGTTTCAGCTTAAAATCTCCAGTTTCTCGTTCAGTAGAGACAGGGATAAGATGAATGTAGACAAGAAACTCTTGAAGTTTTCTCAACCCGGACTTTTTCTCTGGTTTACTGTGGACCCTCATTCTAATATTGATTTTAATACACTAGTGTATATAGTTTTTAATATAGTATGGTTATTTGACAATGGATATATGGCGACTGCGAAACCCCACCCCAGTGTTTACTTTTATTAGTTTTTTGAAAAAAGTGGTTTTAAAAAATGATTTCATTTTACATTCTCGAACCAAATGTTTTTAGTTTTTGCAAATTGTGGACTTAATTTTTTAATTTTTTTAACATTCGAATTTTATTAGTTTAAGTGTTGTATGTTGACAGAATAGATTTTTCTATCAAGTAATTTCATTATTTTTACACTCCCTGTTTCTAATTAATTTACTGGTTACCACCCTTAGCTAACTTTAGGCATTTCTTATTTCCTCATGATTAATAGTAACAAGGTAGATAAAGAAAGTTTTGAACAATTCTTTACAGCATTATTACAGTGGTAATCAAAAATCTTTGGAATAGTTGTCGCCTTTGTTCCTTCCTTTAACTAGAATTGTAGCAAAATAATAGCAACTATTTGCATTAGAGGTCTATTATGATATTATAGGGAGAATGATATTATTTATCACATGCATAATGTTATAAGCATAACATATGCAATGTATATTACATTACATCATTATTAAAGGACATGCAATTGTGCCTGGTAAACAGACCTTTTTTACTCGATAAATTGATCTGAAGCTAGAGGTAAGACTATTTGCTTTTTTATGAAATCAAACACAGATAATATTGCATAATTTGTTTTTCTAAATCACAAGCAATATTTCATTATGAAAAGAAAGGATAAGGACAAAAACATGTCCGCAGTTTTTAGGCAACCACAGTATATAACAACTTTTTAATATTAATTGCTTTATTTAAAATAGAACAAGGCAACGTTGAAATAATAACTTTGCTTTGAAAGCAGGCCGCTTCATATTGCAACCATTTCTCTCTAGAGGTTTAAACACTTCAAGCTGTACGTTAAATCTCCAATATTTCTCTCTAGAGGTTTAAAAACTTCAAGCTGTACGTTAAATCTCCAATATTTCTCTCTAGAGGTTTAAAAACTTCAAGCTGTACGTTAAATCTCCAATATTTCTCTCTAGAGGTTTAAACACTTTAAGCTGTACGTTAAATCTCCAATATTTTGAAGAAAAATCATGAAAAAGTGGAAATTCAAACTTTCCACTTTGTTGTGAAATGTTTCTATTTAACTAAACTGTTAAACAGATATACTTATTATGTTCTTGGACGTTATTAATAATTTTATGATTATTATTATCATTATTATTATTAACCATATCTCATTCTTGCGTAATTCATGATGGTTTTTCATGGGAATTCAATGTTGATGAATGAAAAGTCTAAATATTTTTAGAAAATGTCCAGCATAAATTCAATCAAAAATCTTAATATTTTCCAAAAATGGTGATCATTTCAAAATATTTTAGTGAAATATATTTTCTAAATGTTGTTTGGTTTTGTTTGAACATAAAAGAAAACGTGTTAATAGCCTTCTTAAATATTTTGTCCAGATAGGGGAGACAGGGGCGTATTCAGGAATTTGTCCAGGGGGGGGCTTAATTTTTTATCTTTCCAGGGGCTGGGCTCAGCACCTGTTGGGACCTGAAAACCCCCTGAAATCAATAGATTTCACTGGTTCAGGGGGGGCTTAGCCCCCATAGCCCCCCCCCCTGAATACGCCCCTGAGGGGAGACATGTCGAATACTCATTTATCACACTCCCTTGATTTTCCCACAATTCTCAATGAGATTTCAGGAATATCTCAGGAAATCATTTAGAAAACGTTATGTGTGATTCACTACGATACTCTTCAAACCTTAATTAGAGTAACAATGAGGAAATTATCGTTTCTTTTTTAGTCTTAACAGTGTTTAATACTAACAATTCTCTTAACAGTGTTTAATACTAACAATTCTCTTAACAGTGTTTAATACTTACAATTTTATTCATTGTTTCTGCAGAATATATCCACTAGTTCCTGTTCTAGAGAAAAAAACACATTATTTTTGAACAGAAAAAGGTTTAGAGGGTACTGTTGTGAATCATATATGCAACTTTTATTTATTGAGGGGTTACACGAAATTACGTTTAGGTGTCTATGATGAATGAATGAATTGATGAATGCATTGCAAGTAGTAAAACCTAAATATAATTGTTGTAATTATCTCAGTACTATTAGATTAAATGATTAATCAAACTCGAAATATCTATTCGAAGATATTTTTTTGGTTCAGAACTCAATATGCGATTATTTTTTTCTTGCAGATGGAATTATTATAATTAAAAAAGTAAAAATATTTAAATGAACTATTTTGATGAAACCAATATGATTGTGCGTTGTGACAACTAGACTCTATTTTATGGGTTTAGAATGGGTTCTGGTGTTTAGGATGATTTAGGATGGTTAAGAATGATACAGGGTGGTTCAGGGTGGTTTAGGATGGTTTAGGATGGTTTAGGATGGTTTAGAATGGGTTATAATGGTTTAGAATGGGGCAGGATGGTTTAGGATGGATTTTGATAGTTTGGGATGGTTTAGAATGGATTCAGGATGGTTAAGGATGGTTTAGGATGGTTAAGGATGGTTTAGGATGGCTTAGGCTGGTTTATGATAGTTTAGGATGGTTTAGGATGGTTTATGATGGTTTAGGATGGCTTAGGATGGTTTAGGATGGTTTAGGATGGTTTAGGATGGTGTTGGAGAGTTTGAAATAATTTAGGAGGCTATAGGATTATTTAGGATAGTCTCACGTCGTTTAAGATTATTTCTACTTAGCAAGGTTAATGACGATTAAGAATATTAAGATTGTTTAGGATGGCTTCGGATGGTTTAAGTTGGCTTAAGATGGTTTAGAATGGCTTAAGATGGTTTAGAATGGCTTAGGGTGAATTAGGTAGGTTCAGGATGGTTAGGATGGTTTAGTATGGTTTAGGATGAATTAGAATTGTTTAGGATGGTTTATAAGTGTTTAGTATGGTTTAGAAGTGTTTAAGATGGTTTAGAAGTATTTAGGATGATTTAGAAGTGTTTAGGATTGTTTAGACGTGTTTAGGATGGTTTAGAAGTGTTTAAGATGGTTTAGAAGTGTTTAGGATGCTTTAGAAGTGTTTAGGATGGTTTAGGATGATTTAGGATTGCTTACAATGGATAAGAATGGTTTGGGACGGTTCAGGATGGTTTAAATCTTGTAAAGTCTGAGTCGGGAGACTGTGGGAGAGAAGGATGAGAGGATGTCGTAAAACCTGAATTAGATGTTTAACTGCTTTCATCAACACCTTGTCTAAAACATGATACATAAACACCTTGTCTAAAACATGATACATAAACACCTTGTCTAAAACATGATACATAAACACCTTGTCTAAAATATGATACATAAACACCTTGTCTAAAACGTGATACATAAACACCACCTTGTCTAAAACATGATACATAAACACCTTGTCTAAAACATGATACATAAACACCTTGTCTAAAACATGATACATAAACACCTTGTCTAAAATATGATACATAAACACCTTGTCTAAAACGTGATACATAAACACCAGTCTAAAACATGATACATAAATACCTTGTCTAAAACATGATACATAAACACCTTGTCTAAAACATGATACATATACATGCTTTACATATATACGCTTTGATCTACTGGTGGCTTTAAATATATCGGGTTGTTCTATTGGATTCTATACATATATCATGTTTGTTCTATTGGATTCTATACATATATCAGGTTTGTTCTATTGGTTTCTATACATATATCAGGTTTGTTCTATTGGATTCTATACATATATCAGGTTTGTTCTATTGGATGCTTTACATATATCGGGTTGATCTATTGGTTGATATACATATATCAGGTTTGTTCTATTGGATTCTATACATATATTAGGTTGGACCTATTGGTTTCTTTAAATATTCCGGGTTTTGACTATATATTGGTTGCATTAACTAAATGCGGTTTGATCTATAAATTGCTTTTACAAATCGAGTTTAATCTCTGAATTCCTTTACTGATATTGCATGGGATTCTATGTATCGGGTTTCATGTACATATTTGGATTCCATGTATCGGGTTTGATGTACATGAATGGGATTCTATGTATCGCGTTTCATGTACATGTATTGGATTCTATATATCGGGTTTGATGTACATGTATGGGATTCCATGTATCGGGTTTGATGTACATGTATGGGATTCCATGTATCGGGTTTGATGTACATGTATTGGATTCCATGTATCGGGTTTGGTGTACATGTATGGGATTCTATGTATCGGGTTTGATGTACATATATTGGATTCTATGCATTGGGTTTTGATGTACATGTATTGGATTCTATGTATCGGGTTTGATGTACATGTATTGGATTCTATGTATTGGGTTTGGTGTACATGTATTGGATTCAATGCATTGGGGTTTGATGTACATGTATTGGATTCTATGTATCGGTTTTGATGTATCCTGTATTGGATTCTATGTATCGGGTTTGATATATCATGTATTGGATTCTATGTATCGGGTTTGATATATCCTGTATTGGAATCCATGTATCGGGTTTGATGTACATGTATTGGATTCTATGTATCGGGTTTGATGTATCATGTATTGGATTCTATGTATCGGGTTTGATGTATCCTGTATTGGATTCTATGTATCGGGTTTGATGTATCATGTATTGGAATCCATGTATCGGGTTTGATGTATCATGTATTGGATTCTATGTATCGGGTTTGATGTACATGTATTGGATTCCATGTATCGGGTTTGATGTATCATGTATTGGATTCTATGTATTGGGTTTGATGTACATGTATGGGATTCTATGTATCGGGTTTGATGTATCATGTATTGGATTCCATGTATCGGGTTTGATGTATCATGTTTAACCTATCCTAATGTTAGAACGGAAATCCATGGTTTAAAAGTCAAGCTGTTCTCCTCTTCCCTCCGTAATTATCTGTAATATCATCGACCTTTCTGCTTCCTATTATCGTCTTTAAAACACCTTTACTGTATATAGGTACTAAAAGCCCCGCCGCTCACACCTACCTAAGTTGAAAATTTACAGAATATTGACTGTTTTTTTTAAACAAATTTCAAACAGCAAGTTCGAATTTATTTGAATGGAGAGAAATATTTGTGAAAATATCACTCATTTATTAAAAAACAAAAAGCATCACTAAACAATCACACATCTCAGATATCAAAAATAAATTTTATGTCCCCAAGTCTTGGCCTATTGTGCCTTGATATTAAGGTATTAATCCTGCAAAACGTTTGTTACTATAAATTCAGTTTCGGAGGATTTTTGACATAATCCTGATCGAGCCATATTTTAGCTAAAAAATTACATCTGCGATCAAGAAAAAACTTTATCTAAGATCTAATATTAAATATCTAAGATCTGAAGTTAAATATCTAAGATCTAATGTTAAATATCTAAGATCTAATATTAGATATCTAAGATCTAAGATCTAATATTAAATATCTAAGATCTAATCAAGAAAAAACTTTATCTAAGATCTAATATTAAATATCTAAGATCTGAAGTTAAATATCTAAGATCTAATGTTAAATATCTAAGATCTAATGTTAAATATCTAAGATCTTCGGTCTAATATTAAATATCTAAGATCTAATATTAAATATTTAAGATCTAATATTAAATATCTAAGATCTAAGATCTAATATTAAATATCTAAGATCTATTGTTAAATATCTAAGATCTTCGGTCTAATATTAAATATCTAAGATCTAATATTAATTATCTAAGATCTAAGATCTAATATTAAATATCTAAGATCTAAGATCTAATATTAAATATTTAAGATCTAGTATTAAATATCTAAGATCTAATATTAAATATCTAAGATCTAAGATCTAATATTAAATATCTAAGATCTATTGTTAAATATCTAAGATCTTCGGTCTAATATTAAATATCTAAGATAATATTAAATATCTAAGATCTAAGATCTAATATCACGTCTACATCATCTATGCTCATATCTAAAACCTTATCTCCTTTCACCCATCCATCAATCAAAAAAGTTACGAATTAAAAATGGATTAAATTCTGTTGAGACTGCAGGGAAAACTACAGCCTTGAAATATGTAACAACTCAGGGTGCTGCATTGTACAATATAGGGGTAACAGAAGTATAACTTATTGGTAAAGGTGGTTGTAGCAAGGAGGTATTAGAATTTAATTGATTGGGAATTTTGTTAAAGGACGATAATTAATAGTTGTTAGCAACCCCTTCTCTAAGATTCTAAGGTAGCCCCTGTCTAGAAATATAGAGATTAAAAGAATATCAGTCATCTAGAAGCATCTTTATCTAGGACCTGGGCACTGAACATTCTTCATATAGAAGCATCTTTATCTAGGACCTGGGCCCTAAACATTCTTCATCTAGAAGCATCTTTATCTAGGACCTAGGCCCTGAACATTCTTCATATAGAAGCATCTTTATCTAGGACCTGGGCCCTGAACATTCTTCATCTAGAAGCATATTTATCTAGGACCTGGGCCCTGACCATTCTTCATCTAAAAGCATCTTTATCTGAGACCTGGGCCCTGAACATTCTTCATCTAGAGGTATCTTTATCTAGGACCTGGGCCCTGAACATTCTTTCTCTAGAAGCATCTATATCTAGGACCTCGGCCCTGAACATTCTTCATCTAGAAGCATCTTTATCTAGGACCTGGGCCCTGAACATTCTTCATCTAGAAGCATATTTATCTAGGACCTGGGCCCTGAACATTCTTCATATAGAAGCATCTTTATCTAGAACCTGAGCCCTGAACATTCTTCATACAAAGGCATCTATATCTAGGACCTGGGCCCTGAACATTCCTCATCAAGAAGCATCTTAATCTAGGACCTGGGATCTGAACAATTCTTTATCCTAGAATCATCTTTATCTAGGACCTGGGCTCTGAACAATTCTTCATCCTAGAAGCATCTTTATCTAGAACCTAAGCCCTGAACATTCCTCATCTAGAAGCATCTTTATCTAGGACCTGGGCCCTGAACATTCTTCATCTAAAAGCATCTTTATCTCGGACCTGGGACCTGAACATTCTTCCTCTATAAGCATCTTTATCCAGGACCTGGGACCTGAACATTCTTCATCTAGAAGCATCTTTATCTAGGACTTGGGCCCTGAACATTCTTCATCTAGAAGCATCTTTATCGAGGACCTGGGCCCTTAACATTCTTCCTCTAGAAGCATCTTTATAAAGAACCTGAGCCTTGAATATTCTTCATCTAAAAGCATCTTTATCTAGAGCCTAGACCCTGAACATCATCTAGAAGTATCTTTATCTAGAGCCTAGACCCTGAACATCATCTAGAAGCATCTTTATCTAGAGTCTAGACCCTGAACATCATCTAGAAGCATCTTTTTCTAGAGTCTAGACCCTGAACATCATTAAGAAGCATCTTTATCTAGAGTCTAGACCCTGAACATCATCTAGAAGCATCTTTATCTTGAGTCTAGAGCCTGAACATCATCTAGAAGCATCTTTATTTAGAGTCTAGACCCTGAACATCATTTAGAAGTATCTTCATCGAGATTCTAGACCCTGAACATCATCTAGAAGCATCTTTATCTAGAGTCTAGACCCAGAACATCATCTAGAAGCATCTTTATCTAGAGTCTAGACCCTGAACATCATCTAGAAGCATCTTTATATAGAGTCTAGACCCTGAACATCATCTAGAATCATCTTTATCTAGAGTCTGAACATCATCTAGAAGCATCTTTATCTAGAGTCTAGACCCTGAGCATCATTTAGAAGCATCTTTATCTTGATTCTAGACCCTGAACATCATCTAGAAGCATCTTTATCTAGAGTCTAGACCCAGAACATCATCTAGAAACATCTTTATCTAGAGTCTAGACCCAGAACATCATCTAGAAGTATCTTTATCTAGAGTCTAGACCCAGCACATCATCTAGAAGCATCTTTATCTTGAGTCTAGACCCAGAACATCATGCAAAAGCATCTTTATCTTGAGTCTAGACCCAGAACATCATCGAGAAGCATCTTTATCTTGAGTCTAGACCCAGAACATCATCTAGAAGCATCTTTATCTTGAGTCTTTTTCTCAACCTTTCCATATAATTCCATATACATATTATATATATATAAAGAGAGAAAACATGTAAAAAGTTTAAGGTGGCGCCTCGGACTGTAATAAGTCTAGTCAAAGCAATAATAATAATTTGAATATTTAGGTTATATTTAAACATGTAGTTAAACAGTACAGCTTGCCAAATAAAACCTAGCCGCAGGGCTCACACTGTAAAGACCAGGGTATATGAGTATCCCACAATACAAGATCTACTTTGATTTACGGTGATTTAGATGTTCTGGTTCTTTATTTTCGTTTTTTTATTCTATATTTTTTATGAATTTAAACTTGTAAATTGTGCACTACAAGCCCTGTGACGCATTTTTTCTATTTCTATTTTGTTTTTTTTTAACAAACTAGAAAACTATATCTAGTATATATTTGTTTTACAATCATAGTTTTGAAAAAAAAATTTTAAAAATGAAATGAAAGATTTTATCAGAAACTACCTAAACATAAAGGTTTGAAAATAATATTGATGCATTTTTTATAATATTTTAAAGTTAGTTTCTTTGTTATTTGTTTTATTAGCTTTTTTAAAATACTGACACTTAAACTTTATATTCATAAATAGTAAACAAACTACTTTGAATATGCAAGGCTATTACAGAAGCAGTGAATGCTGGAAAAACATAAAATGGGCCATAACTCAACTGGTTTTAAGGTTAGGAATTGTTAATTTCAATTTTGAGTTAAGTTCCAAAGATTTGGGTAAGATAGAAGCCGTTCTGCAACTTTTTACACTAAAATGCTAATACCGCGTAGTGACTAAACTACCACCTGAATTCGATGGATTTGCGAGGGTTTCTGTGAATGCAAAATTGTGCAGATTTCATATTCAAATTCTGGTAATTCCTCTTAGCGCTGCAAACTCAAGAATTTTAGGTTTGAATTTTGTAAAATAAATCTAACATTTACAAGGTAGCGGCAAAAAAACAGTTTTAGCTTAGGCATTTGATTTTAAAGATAGCTTGGATCGGATCGGATAGCTTGGATCGGATAGCTCAGATCGGATAGCTTGGAAGAATACAAAAAAAAAATTTGGACCTTATCATACAACAAAAGAGAGGGCTGTAGAACACAAAAAAAATTGGACCAAATTTTACAACAATAGCTCGGACCCTAGATCACAAATTTATATTCGTATTTTGGACTGCAGAATAAAGCTTGGGCCATGAACAATAAGAATTACTAAAAATATTAAGAAGAAAAAAAAGAATGATTGGAACAACAAGAACAACAAGAACAACAAGAATGATTGGAACAACGAGAACAACAAGAACAACAAGAATGATCGGAACAACGAGAACAACAAAAACAACAAGAACAACAAGAACAACAAAAACAACAAAAACAACAAGAACAACAAGAACAAGAACGATAAAAATGACAACAACATAAAAAATAGAACAGTACATCAACAAGAACGACAAGAATTAATATCAATGAGCAGAAAGACTAGCAAAAATATCATAAATCGATCAACCTGAAATGAAAAAGATAACTTTAAAATTCTTCATTGTTCCTTCATCTCAGTTTAGGCTTGTTAGTTAGTCAAGTAATTGTATTCGGCGGCTTTGACCGCGTGTAAGAATAATATCATAGCGCATAGTTTGATTTTCATCTAATTTTTCATTGAGATTTAAGCAATTACACTTCGTTGCTCGGTCTAGAGTTCGCAATTTAAGGATCCTTTGTCGGTGGAGCATGTGTAAAATTCAGACAATTAGTTAAATTATAATCAAGCATTTAATCCATCGGCAGCTTTACGCATTATATTCGTAGACGCATAGATAGAATTAGACGCATATTTACGCATTATATTCGTGAACGCATAGATAGAATTAGACGCATATTTACGCATTATATTCGTGAACGCATAGATAGAATTAGACGCATATATACGCATTATATTCGTAGACGCATAGATAGAATTAGACACATATTTACGCATTATATTCGTAGACGCATAGATAGAATTAGACGCATATTTACGCATTATATTCGTGAACGCATAGATAGAATTAGACGCATATTTACGCAAGTGCTGGTAAATCTTAGATGTTTAAACTAAGTTTATAAGAGAGAATGTTTTTATATTTTGAAGTTGAGACGGAGCAAAATTGTTGCAAAAAGATTAATCTTTACTACTTTGAATATTTTTGAAATTTTCTATTTGAATAAACTGATAAAAACCCAGGTTTCCTCGTACTGCTTAAAATTCAGAATATAGTAAATTTTCAAGGAATTCTTGTAAAAATAAATAAGTAGCCAATTTAACGGGTAAAAACGCAGAGAAAACGAACTAGGAGAAACCCACAAGAACGTTTAATAAAGACAAAACAAAATTGATACAAATTAAGATTAAAAAAAGGTCCCCATCTAACCCCCCCCCCACCCCCACCCCAATTCCTAACTTAGAAAAAGTTCTTGGAATGAAACTCAATTGACTTGAGGCCGCCGAAGTGTGCAGGGTTTGAATTGAATGAAAATTACTTTGTTTTACATCAGACTACCGACNCCCCCTCTAATCCTCCCTCTCAAAAATTCTCTGATACTCTCCCTGGCATACGTAACTCTCTTATTCTCTGCTACACCCCCCTCACTTTTTCTCCTAACTCTCTTATAATCTGTAATATATCCTACCTATTCTCCCAAACATATCCTTCCTTTACTCCCTAATATATCCTACCTATACTGTCTAATATATCCTACCTATACTGCCTGATATCTCCTACCTATACTCCCTAATATTTTCTACCTTTACGCCCTAATATATAACTTACCTATACTCTCTAATATCTCCTACCCTGATATTTCCTACCTATACTCTCTATTATATCCTACCTATACTACCTGATATTTTCTACCTATAATCCGTAATATATCCTACCTAAACTCTCTAATATATCCTACCTATAATCCGTAATATATCCTACCTATACTCTCTAATATTTCCTACCTATAATCCCTAATATATCCTACCTATAATCCCTAATATATCCTACCTATATTTTTTAATATCTCTTACTTATACTCTCTAATATCTCCTACCTATACTTCCTAATATATCCTACCTGTACTCTCTAATATATCCTACCTATACTCTCTAATATATCTTACCTTTACTCTCTAATGTGTCCTACCTATACTCTCTAATATATCCTACCTATACTCTCAAATATATCCTACCTATACTCTCTAATATATCCTACCTATACTCTCTAATATCTATTACCTATATTCCCTGATATCTCCTACCTATACTCCCTAATATATCCTGCCTATACTCTCTAATATATCCTACCTATACTCTCTAATATATCTTACCTATACTCTCTAATATATCCTATCTATACTCTCTAATATATCCTACCTATACTCTCTAATGTATCCTACCTATAATCCCTAATCCTCCCTCCTTACAACCTTTCACCAAATGATGTGTAATCAATTATCACTGTTGGTTATTTTGCAATCAAAAAATATACTAAACATTTTTTACAAAATTTACTCCTTATCATTAAAATCTAATATATTTGATATTTATTGAAATACTTTTTTATTTTTGTTCCCTTGAATTCATCCCTGTAGATCAAAGTATCCGTGACCTATGCTCTACAAGCCGAACATTGGTTAATTATCAGGTATACTGGACCCCCCGGACCCAGGAGTATTATATAAGGACGAGGGAGGGGGGGATGTTTATGCCCCCTATTGTGTAACTAGCATTAAATCTGATATCATATACTAGAATCAAATAATAATGTGAAGAACAAGGAGAACAAGGGATGTACAAGGAGAACAAGAATAACAAGGAGAACAAGGAGAACAAGGAGAACAAGAATAACAAGAATAACAAGGAGAACAAGGAAAACAACGAGAGCAACAAGAACAACGAGAACAAGGAGAACAACAAGAACAACAAGAACAACAATAACAACTACAACAATAAGAACAACAACAACAACAACAACAACAACAACAACAACAACAACAACAGCAACAAAAACAGGAACAACGAGAATAACAAGAACAACAAGAACAACAAGAACAACAAGAACAACGAGAACAATAACAATAGCAACAAATTCAGGAGCAACAAGAAAAAGAACAACAAGAATTTGTAACAATTTGTATTAATTTGTAACAATTTGCAAACCATTTAATAATTTTAAATTAAAATCAAAGATTGATAATTGATTAGAGTTTAAAAACTTGGTAATAGAGTTAAAAAAGGTAAAAGAGATGTAAGGGGAGGAGAAAAGAGGAGGGGTAAGGAGGAAAAGGGGGAAGGGGAAGGGGGAGATAGAGAGTAGATTGATTCCATTAAAATTATTTCTATGTCAATCAGAAGCAGAAGCTAGGGCAGGTGTTGGGGGATATCAGCTTAGGACCTGTTGGTGGGGAGGAGGGGGGTATAAGTGTGCAAGAGGAAGGGTATAGGTGGGATCTGACATATTGAACACGTGCACTCAATGGTTTATTGTAAACAGATAGTTCCACTCATTCTTATATTCCTTTCTCTTTCTTATCACTTTATAACCCTAAACAGGCTGAGCGGGGGGGGGGGCGTTTGGCGCCCCCATGTAGTTTTTTTTCCTAGCACTCTCATTTTTGACACTATCACCGTAAAATTTTTTAATTTTAATGAACAGTAATTTAAAGGATTGTTTGTGACTAAAGCTACAGATCTAAAACCTACATTTTTAAAAAGCCCTTGAAAAATGCATGTAGGAACATGTGTCACATTTTGATATTTGTTTAAACAAAAAAATATTATTTTCACATTTTCGACCCTTTTTTAGGCATTTTTTTCAACCCTCCCTAACACCCAAACTGTTAAGGTTATCAATCTAATTTTTTTTCTTAGAGCTGGACTTGAAAAATTGGGCTATGAACATGCATCTCAACCCTATAACTATTCTCTATGGCCTTTATCTAGGGGGGGCGCCAAACGCCCCCCCCCCCAGGATATACATATAGATTCAGAACCCCCAGCCTTTACAGGGTTAAGTTGGCTGATTGGGGGGTTGTGCAGTGCCCCCCCCCCCCCCCTCCACGAACAGGAAAATACTAAGGAAATACATAATTTGATATGAAGGGTGTGGGGTAAAAAATATTAAAATAAATGATAAATAAAAGGCGAAAATTCGAATTGGAAATCTACCAAAATCAACAATATTTTTTCTCAAAAAAGACAAAATTGGACTTAAATAAGTTTCTCGATTAGTTCCAAGCACTGTGATTTGCCTATCCTGGACTAATGAATTTATATTTAATATCAAGAATACTGAGATACTCTCATAAACTTTATTCAGTGTGCGCCAGAAAACATGAGAATCAAATTCATTCGTGTTAAAGGGGCCGTAGGCGTAATTTCAAGAGACCTTTCGTGCAAAGATGGCAATGCCCGATTCACAACGGTACCCTTAAAAGAGTTGTCTTAGAAATAAAACATGTGCAAGAAAACATATAGGAATAATCAGACCCAGGAAACATTTAAACTGACTATAAGCACCGAAGGCCAAGATTTCGGGTTAAATAATTCTGGATTTTTTTTTCGACATTGGCATGTCTAAATGTTTGCAGAGCTGAAAACTTTAGAATGGGATATCCTTAATCCCGATCTGTTGACTTATCTGGAGATTAAATTCATGAGGAAAACAAGCCATATTTAATCTGGATATTAAGAAAAAGAGTGGATTAAGCATTAATCCTGATATCCACCAATCTAAAGTTTTCAGCTCTGGGGATATAAACACGTACTTTTAAACCTACAACAACGACAGTATCTTTCACACTATCGGTTAGGTTTTAAGGGTACCGTTGTAAATCGGGCATTGCAATTTTTGCATGGAGGGTCACTAAACTACATAATAGTAGAGACCGTACCTCCGAGTCCGATTCAAATGTCACTCATCCACTTTAAAATGTCTTGATACTTTTTTTTACAGAAACTTCTTCGCAATTGCTTCCCTCCGACCCTTGCTTACATTAGCATTAAAAAAGTACAAATTTCTTACTTCGAGTGTAAGAAATCAACACCAAGAAAATTATAATGCTAAACATCTATTTATGATAATTATATTATTCATCTTTTTATGATAATTAGACTTAGGGCTCCTCGCGCCCATCTTCTATTGTAACTTTTAATTGTGGCTTTATCTGTAGCATCTTCTCTTTGTACAGTATAGCACAAAAAAAAAGTTTGCGGATTTCATAATATTTTTTCCGCACATTTTCAAAATTTTACAAAAATAAAAAACTTTGAAACACAAATTTTAGAAAATTTTGATCATTTATAAACCTTCCCTAGGGTCACGTGATGTCCGTCACGAAATTTGGTCCCGATCGGTTCAGCCGTTTTGACGTTTATTGGATACAAACAAACAAACAAACAAACAAATACCCAATTTAATAAGATATAAAAAGTAAAAACTCCCAGTGATCTTTTTAATGAATTTATAACAGTTATTTTTAGGAGAAGAAAAATTTAAAAAAAGGCGTATCGAATCGATAAATAAGCACGAGGAGGTGTATCCAAAAAGCAGCACGATTATAATTAATTAACAGTTTGAACTGTAAAATAATGTGGCTTTTGGTATTTACAATTATTGCTGAAACTATGGGCTAAAATTACTAGGCAACTACCATGGTTTTAGCAAAGTAGATAAGATTCAATTCTGCATTGATTAGAAACCAAATAAAACACGTTCTAATCATTTCGGAAACTCTTTTGAATTCTTTCTAAACTGTGTAGCGTGTATCGTGTTAGATTATAGATTATAGATTGTAGATTGTAGCGTGTTAGATTGTAGATTGTAGATTGTAGATTGTAGATTGTAGATTGTTGATCGTAGATTGTAGATTGTAGATTGTAGATTGTAGATTGTAGATTGTAGATTGTAGATTGTAGATTGTAGATTGTAGATTGTAGATTGTAGATTGTAGATTGTAGATTGTAGATTGTAGATTGTAGATTGTAGATTGTAGATTGTAGATTGTAGATTGTAGATTGTAGATTGTAGATTGTAGATTGTAGATTGTAGATTGTAGATTGTAGATTGTAGATTGTAGATTGTAGATTGTAGATTGTAGATTGTAGATTGTAGATTGTAGATTGTAGATTGTAGATTGTAGATTGTAGATTGTAGATTGTAGATTGTAGATTGTAGATTGTAGATTGTAGATTGTAGATTGTAGATTGTAGATTGTAGATTGTAGATTGTAGATTGTAGATTGTAGATTGTAGATTGTAGATTGTAGATTGTAGATTGTAGATTGTAGATTGTAGATTGTAGATTGTAGATTGTAGATTGTAGATTGTAGATTGTAGATTGTAGATTGTAGATTGTAGATTGTAGATTGTAGATTGTAGATTGTAGATTGTAGATTGTAGATTGTAGATTGTAGATTGTAGATTGTAGATTGTAGATTGTAGATTGTAGATTGTAGATTGTAGATTGTAGATTGTAGATTGTAGATTGTAGATTGTAGATTGTAGATTGTAGATTGTAGATTGTAGATTGTAGATTGTAGATTGTAGATTGTAGATTGTAGATTGTAGATTGTAGATTGTAGATTGTAGATTGTAGATTGTAGATTGTAGATTGTAGATTGTAGATTGTAGATTGTAGATTGTAGATTGTAGATTGTAGATTGTAGATTGTAGATTGTAGATTGTAGATTGTAGATTGTAGATTGTAGATTGTAGATTGTAGATTGTAGATTGTAGATTGTAGATTGTAGATTGTAGATTGTAGATTGTAGATTGTAGATTGTAGATTGTAGATTGTAGATTGTAGATTGTAGATTGTAGATTGTAGATTGTAGATTGTNAAGTTGGAGGAGAGGAACTAAATCAGGAGATGAGAGCAACGGTTCAATACTCCAGGTTCTTTCATCCACTAGAGAAGTAGGAGGAGAGGAACTAAACCAGGAGATGGTTCAATACTCCAGGTTCTCTCATCCACTAGAGAAGTAGGAGGATAGAAACTAAACCAGGAGGTGGTTCAATACTCCAGGTTCCTTCATCCACTAGAGAAGTAGGAGGAGAGGAACAAAACCAGGAGATGGTTCAATACTCTAGGTTCTTTCATCCACTAGAGAAGTAAGAGGAGAGGAACTAAACAAGGAGATGGTTCAATACTCCAGGTTCTGTCATCCATTAGAGAAGTAGGAGGAGAGGAACAAAACCAGGAGATGGTTCAATACTCCAGGTTCCTTCATCTTCAATTAGAGGAGTAGGAGGAGAGGAACTGAACCAGGAGGTTCCTTCGTCTTCTATCAGAGGAGTAGGAGGATAGAAATTAAACCAGTAGACGGTTAAATACTCCAGGTTCCTTCATCTTTTACCAGAGGAATTGGAGGAGACGAACTAAACCAGGAGATGGTTCAATACTCCAGGTTCCTTCATCTTCTATCAGAGGAGTAGGAGGATAGAAATTAAACCAGGAGATGGTTAAATACTCCAGGTTCCTTCATCTTTTATCAGAGGAGTTGGAGGAGACGAACTAAACCAGGAGATGGTTCAATACTTCAGGTTCCTTCATCTTCTATCAGAGGAGTAGGAGGATAGAAATTAAACCAGGAGATGGTTAAATACTCCAGGTTCCTTCATCTTTTATCAGAGGAATTGGAGGAGACGAACTGAACCAGGAGGTTCAATACTTCAGGTTCCTTTATCTTCTATCAGAGGAGTAGGAGGATAGAAATTAAACCAGGAGATGGTTAAATACTCCAGGTTCCTTCATCTTTTATCACAGGAGTTGGAGGAGACGAACTAAACCAGGAGATGGTTCAATACTCCAGGTTCCTTCATCTTTTATCAGAGGAGTAGGAGGATAGAAATTAAACCAGGAGATGGTTCAATACTCCAGGTTCCTTCATCTTCTATCATAGGAGTAGGAGGCGAGGAACTTAACCAGGAGGTTCCTTCATCTTCTATCAGAGGAGTAGGAGGAGAAGAAATAAACCAGGAGGTTCCTTAATCTTCTATCGGAGGAGTAGGAGGAGAGGAACTAAACCAGGAATACATCATGAATGAATTACTTAAGAATAGATTTAGTAAATGGATGAGTATTTTAGAATTGATGAGTAAGGATGAATGTTTGGATTAATATATGGTAGGGACCGGTTTCCCACGGTACCGTGTCTACTGTCTACTGTATATATGTATACATAGAATATAAATGATACAGGTTCTGACCCACTAAATTGATCAGATAAACCAGAGCCTACTTTTCCAGAGGGGGAAAGGATTCTGAATTGTATACAGATTTGGTTCACAATTTTAAACTGTAAAGTAAAATAATCCTCATTTTCCTCCACCTTCATCTTTTTCTCAGTTTCCAAATCCACATTTAGAATATCTTGATCCCTAATTTTGGAAGCCCTGCTCCAAGCCGCTGCTACTCAATTGGCCTGAAGGCAGTTAGTCTTTCTTTCATGCTTAATACCATCTTTAATCAGAATCAGTCCTGGACAACACAGTTTTCTCTATCTATCTATCTGTTGGTCTGTAAGCACTGTATATGCATCTAGCTGTTTTCTATCTGTCCCGTGTTGATCTTTCACAAAGTAATTTTCTTATCACTGCATATTTGCAACCTGATGTCGCAGTAGCCTTTAAAATTTTTAACTTACACTACTTGAGAAGTTTGAATTATCAGAATTCTACATGATCATGAGGAAACAAAGATTTTAAGATAAGAAAATTAGAGTACGTTTACTTAAAACTAAATCGTTAAATAATTGTTTAATGAATTTTAAATTCGCTTTTTTGTAGAATATTTCCCTTGTATACGCTTCTATAGGTTTATATTTCCCTTGTATGCGCTTCTATAGGTTTATATTTTCCTTGTATACGCTTCTATAGGTTTATATTTCCCTTGTATATGCTTCTATATGTGTATATTTCCCTTGTATACGCTTCTATAGGTTTATATTTCCCTTGCATACGCTTCTATAGGTTTATATTTTCCTTGTATACGCTTCTATAGGTTTATATTTTCCTTTTCTGTAAACTTGCAGTACGTTGTACATTATTAATGATTTAATGTTGTAAACTTAGACATAATGACATTATTCATTGAAACTGCGTTTCAATAGAATACTTAGCATGATTAGCTTACATAATGCAACCTACTTAAATTAATCTATAAACATGTGCGGAGATAGCTTAACTGCGTTATGTCTATTCTCTCTTATAAATATGTACATTAAACTTTAACTCTGGGACAAATACATAATAGGGTTGTCTTAATCATGTGATACAGATGACATCCTAGGAAATATAACTATGTCAGTTCCTGTTAACTTCAGATATTAAATAAAGTTTAGTTTATAGAGTAATTCTTTACTGTTTACTGCGTGAGAGTAAACCTGAAACCCAGAAGCTTGTATTCAGGTTGGACTGTCCCCTTTAATTTGGGATCGATATATAGCTTGTTGTTTAGATAGGATTGTTTCCTTGTGAGGCATTTAGAGCACCGGATCGCCCTCATCATTTGGGATCAATATATAGCTTTTTGCACAGCTAGGCTTGTGTCTCTGTGTGGCATTTAGAGCACTGGATTGTCCCAATCATTTGGGATCGATATATAGCTTGTTGGATAGTGAGGCTTGTGACCCTGTGTGGCATTTAGAGCACTGAACAAATAGCTTGTTAGATAGCTACGCTTGTGTCCCTGTGTGGCATTTAGAGCCTGCAGTTGGGTTGTGTTCATGTTGAACTAATAGCTTGTTGGATAGCTGCGCTTGTGTCCCTGTTTGGCATTTATAGCCTGGATTTATAGCTTGTTGGGTAGCTAGGCTTGTGTCGATAGTTATGCTTGTGTCAAAAGCTATGATTGTGTCCCGGTGTGGCATTTAGAGCCAGGTGGGTTGTGTTCTGGTTTAACAAACAGCTTGTTGGATAGCTATGCTTGTGTCCCGGTGTGGCATTTAGAGCCAGGTGGGTTCTGTCCTGGTTGACTCTGAGAGCGGACGGGTTGTGCCTGGATAGATACGTTTTGATAACTTGTTATGGAGCAGGTGTTTACTACAAGACCTGCTAGACATCGTTGTTGAGTTGAGAGTGTATAACAGAAAAAAATGGGTTACATTTTTTGACTGAGTTATTAAATGATTGTAAAAAAGTTTCTTCTGTCGACCAATCTTTCTGGTAAAATTTTACAAATGAATTTACGCACTTATATAGAAATTATACATATTAAAAACGTCTCTTTGTTATCAAATGAATTCCAAAAATGTTTTCTATAATACAGCACTCTCGGTTTAAATATATAACCCTAGCCCGTCCCTCCCTTTAAAAAAATGAATTTAGTATTGAGTGAGACAAGTTTGGATTTATTTGATAGAAGGATTTGAGTCTTTGCCACAAACGCAAATTTTCTAATCACTTTTTAATTTGAACATTCATGGTGTAAAACTCTGATATTTCTAACTTAAACTATTTGATCTAACTGAATATATAGTTTGACATATCTAAGGTTAACGAAATATGGTTGCAAAGATATATGGATTAGAAAATCAGAATTTGAGGCAAAACTCAATTTCTTTAATATTTCATGTTGTTTTTTCGGTAGTTTTGAAATCGCAACTAATGCAGAATCAGGCTATGTTACAGTAAAATTATATTACTTTCTGTTGATCCTTATATATGAAAAAATATGGGCTTAAACCATGAAGTAGGTGCTTTGTTTTTCCATCTTAACTGACATACAGTAAACAATAGTTTCTGCTCATGGAGATTGTTTTCATTTAAGAGAAATGTGTCTTAGTAATCCCGGATTCGTTAATAACGTGATCTCTTTCAAGATTTACGTTTAGTTTCTCCTTAAATATTAAAACATACACATTAGCCGCTCCCAATGTATGTTGAACACGACAAGAGCTGATTTTTACCCATAAAACTTGCATGAGAAAATACAGTATATTTCATTTCAATTAAAGCCGAAAGTGTCCTCAGGCCCTCTGTTCATATACATCTCGGAACAGATTTTTACGCCATAGACCCTGAGTTGTGCCGACCCAATTCAGGGTTATATACAATTATACAATGTTATGATTCGTAAAAACAAAACAGTGTTTAATAAAAAACCAAAAAAACTAAATTGAAAGAATTAATTAGCCATTTTGTAAACATTAATTGACACTGAAAGTTTTGGCGCCGTAGTTCAAATCATTTATTATATATCTCTGTGTGTTTAAACGTTGAAAATCTTAACTATTTAATACTTTAATTATTCAATTCTACAGAAGAATAAACCCCCCTCTCTCCTCTTTTAAGAAATCACATCCCGGTTAAAAATAGTTTTAATATTTGTATGATTTCTCTACAAGAATTATTTATATTTTTTAGATGAAGTAATCTGTGAGATTTCTACTATGACGTTCAAAAAGCTGTAAAACAAGTTAAAAGTTAAAACTTGAGTTTGGAGTGTCAATTGTTTGTTAAAGTCATTGATTCATCAATGGATTAAATTTACAATGTTTACAATTAAAATTAAACAAAAGTAATTAAAAATCACAGTTAACAACAGTTAGGTATATAAATTATTCAATCACAGCTTTTGACAATGCATCAGACCTCGGTGGGGATTTGCAAGTTTTTCGAATATTACCCTCCCTCCTGAAGAGTATTATTCCTACAGTAATAACAAAAAAACTGTAGAATAGGAAGAAGACATTAAAGCATTATTGAAGTGCGTTTGATGTTGTTAAAAAGCAAATAGTTTTGCTGTAAGTTATAAAATGACTTATTAAGTTGATCATGCCTCATGTTCATTGAACTTTTAGCTACTCTTTTGTGGGTTGAAAACAAATTTAAAAAAACAAATTTTTGATAATACTTAGTAGTTAGGAGATGGGGGTTCCTATCAGGGGCCCCCACTCCCACTTTCTGTCTGTAAAATCTCAAAACAGAAAATTACTCATAGTATGTAAAAGTATTTCTACATTAGAGCTGCACTTACAATTTTTTCACTCAGATATATTACTCTATAAAAAATATTTTTCCATTTCCATTGACATTAAATAATTTCTAATTATAATTTTACATTATAGAGGACGTGAGTCAGACTCTAATATATATTTCTTATAACTTATTACTAGAGGGTTCAGAACTAGAGTCAATATCGATATCACACGTGTAGATGTTTTATCAGTACTATGCCCCGTATCCGTTCTATCTCATTCTGTTGAATCTTGTGAAACTTGTTTAACGCAGCCAGGCATCGTCTTCCACAACATAATGTTTGAGATTAAGATATCAACCGCTAAAGGTTCAGGGTGTTTTTTCATGTGACTAATTAAGTTACAATTTACCCCAAAGGTTGCGATTTCAAGATTGTAGAGTTTAAATCTGTTTTTAACTCATATTCTTTGTAGTTAACCCTATAGGTTTAAATATAGCGATGGGCAGTTGCTAGATTCTTTTCACAGAAACTTTTAATACTTTTGGACTTTTTAAGATTTACGGGTTCAACGATTTGAAATTGTCTTCTGTAGAAGTTTACTGTTATCAAACATGCAAATTTGTTATCCTAGGTGAAAACATAAGGCAAAAACGATCGTTTAAAAAACCCAAGAACTATCGTTTTTGCCTTATAGTTTCTTCGAGAGTAACAGAATCGCATGTTTGGTAAACTTCTACAGAATAAAGTTTTAAAATGTTGGAACCTTCTCATATTGTCTTAATATCTTTTAAAAGTCTAAAAAGTTCCTATAAAATGAATCAGGATATTGCACATCCCTATTAAAATTTTAAAAGATAAATAATTTATTTGTAAACTACTAAACATGAGGATTAAAAGTAAAGTTTGTAAAGTTATATAAAGATATAAGATCTAGTCTTCCAGAATAAAGAAAGCCTGTCAACTTTGTTATGCATTTTATAATTATTTATTTTTGTTAAAAAATGAAGATAAATGAACCCTGAACCTATTGAATATACTTATTTCAATTTTACGGGTATTTTTGCCTATAAAAGCTTTTTACACTTTTGTGGGTTATAATACGGTTTCTAAGATGTCTCTATGAATGTTCATTAGGGCCAGATCATAACATTTTTCATCGTTGCTGGCTTTTTGTTAAAGCATATTAAAGTAGCTGATGGAATACAAGTTACAGTAAACTTTAAGGTTAGTCTCCAGAAAAGGGGGGTCAAAAGATACTCTTGA
>NW_019397995.1:0-1539 GCF_000591075.1 Eurytemora carolleeae
CCGTATTTTTTTCTTTTTAACTTAAAAACGGGTTCCTCTAGAGCGCTCATACTTATCTTCACTATTGAACGCATATTTTGCACCAATTCTTTTTGTAGGGTAGAGGACGGTCAAACGACTGTTCGATGTTTAAAAATAATCTAAAATAATCCAATTTTGTTTTTGTTTTTTGAGCTACATATCTAAAATTTACTTATTTGAAAAGCCCTTGATAATCGACGTATGACCATTTTGTTACTTCCATACATCACCCTAACCATCAATGTTAGAACTGTCTATTTTTTAAAATAAGCTGGCCTTTAAAAGTTGGACTAAAATTTTGAATTTACAAAATAAGATTATTTATTGTATCAACATATAAAGCATAAATTTAGCATATACCAAGAGCATACAGCAAAATATTTAAATATGTAATATTTAATTCCCCTTTTTCCCGTAAATATATCTACTATAGGATATCTATATAAAAATTTGGCTTGTCTGTCTGGGTGTCTGTTTGTTTGTATCCAATAAACGTCAAAACGGCTGAACTGATCGGGCCCAAATTTTTTGTGGGACATCACGTGACCACAGGGAAGGTTTATGAATGATAAAATTTTTTTTAAAAATGTGTTTTAAAGGCTTTTAATTTTGTAAAAAAAAATTAATTCTTGAAAATCCGCGAATTTTTTTTTTTAAATCCGCAAAAAATTTTTCTTCTTTGTTTTAAAATGTAAACAAAAAGAACATGTTCATAATTTAAATAGAAGATGGGCGCGAAGCACCCTAAACGCCTAGTATTGTAAATTAAACTTAAGCATAAACTTGATTTAATAAAGATTATCTGTATCTCTCAACTAATATTCACCACCTCCTACCCCCTAGTCTAGTGGGAGCTCCACCTCCTGTAGATGGGGAGGGTAAGGCTCATCTCCCCCCCCCCCTCCCTCTCTCCGTGGTTGGTATGCCTCTCACCTTTAGACAACTAGTTAGTTCTTTTTCTCTGGAGAGTTTTCAATTTTCCAAGCTTTGTAACATTTCACTCCAGACACAGTAGGGTGGATTTCAGGTCCTGACATACACCTGACATACAATTGACATTCAACTGTCATACACCTGACATACACCAGATGTACACCAGGTTTACACTTGACATACACCTGACATACACCAGACATACACCTTACATACACCTGACATAAACCTGATATACAACTGAAATATACCAGAGGTGCAAATAATAAAGATCGTGAAGTTTTACTGTAGAAACTTGAATAAATCCATTTTACTGAAAAAAGTAAGAAAAGGTAAAATATAATTTACAATTTTACCGAAGTAAAGAAAGGAATTGCTTTAATCTGAGAAGAAATTCATTTCCAGAATTTTAGGAAACAAATTGAGGAGGAGAGGAGTAAAGGAAAAGAGGATTAGAGAAAGATTGAAGAGAATGAGGTATATGGAGGGAATTAAAAAAGGAAGAAAAAAAGAAATTTTGAATTCAGTGTCAACTCTAGAACGTGGGAAGAGTGAGGAGGAGGAGGGTTTAGTAACTCATTTAAC
>NW_019397995.1:2573-17210 GCF_000591075.1 Eurytemora carolleeae
ACTTACTTACTTACTTACTTACTTACTTACTTACTTACTTACTTACTTACTTACTTACTTACTTAGAGTCTTTTTGTGAATTATTTATGCTTTTCTAAATAAGTAATAATTCCTAATCAAAGGCTGCAGAAAATCTTACATGTTTAAAATCTGTTAAAATGTATGCCCCTGCCCCAAACATTGAACAATAATTTGTGTGAAAAAAATTATTTTAATAAATTATGTTATTTTTTATCATATATTATGTTTTTTTAAAAGTATTCTTTTTTATGCAACCAAAATTCTTCTGTACATGTAACACATATCTTCTTCATCATATTACCTTCTTTTACACAGCAGGCCCTTTCCTTTTCCCTTTCACCCCCCTCCCTTTCATGCAAGCAATACTACCTACTACCTACTACCTACTACCTACTACCTACTACCTACTTCCTACTACCTACTACCTACTACCTACTACCTACTACCTACTACCTACTACCTACTACCCACTACCTACTACCTACTACCTACTACCTACTACCTACTACCTACTACCTACTACCTACAACCCACAACCTACTACCTACTACCTACTACCTACTACCTACTACCTACTACCTACTACCTACTACCTACTACCTACTACCTACTACCTACTACCTACTACCTACTATCTACTAACTACTAACTGCTACCTACTACCTTCTGTAAGCTAAGGGCTATATTGTGTGAAAATGTCCTCTAGAATTTGCTTCGATTCATTGAACATCAGACAATTCACTCCATTCACTATCTTTCTTACAATATTCTTCTCAAACCACTACACAACTAATATCACGGTTTAAAAATAAAGGTTCTATTAACAATTGTAATTCCTTTAAACACATAGATACTATGTGTGCTGTCCAAATATATGTGTGTTACTTAAAGCCGGCCAAATCGTTAAAGCAATTGAGTTTTTGCCACAAACTCTGATTTTCTATTCCTTTATCTTTGCAACCCAATGTTATAGACCTTAGATATTTCATATTATGAACTCTTACAGCTAAAATAGTCTAAGTTTGAAATATCAAAGGATTATTCCATCTGGTTGCAAAGATATAGGATAAGAAAATCAGAGTTTGTGGCAAAGAATCATATCCTTAAGAGAGTCGAGATGTAACCTAAAATAATGTTATATTTGTTCCCTGGCTAACATAGAAAGGTGAAATTCCCTTAGTTCACCTCGGGAGGTTGTTTTCCTGTAAAGTATTTATTGGACGATTTTTGAAATTCCAGAGGTAATGCCGGGCACTTTAAACTAGAATCTGCTAGACTCTTCTGAACGATCGATACTACGGTCTATACTATAGAACACCTTTAAACATATATAATTTGGTTAAAATATCATGACAAATATTGTTAGAAATAATAAAAATATCATGACAAATATTGGTAGAAATAATTAACAAAAGAATGGAAAATATTGGTAGAAATAATCAAATATTGGTAGAAATAATAAAACCATCATGACAAATATTGGTAAAATAGTGAAAATATAGGTAAAAATAATAAAAATATCATAACAAATATTGTTAGAAATAATAAAAATATCATGACAAATATTGGTAGAAATAATTAGCAAAAGAATGGAAAATATTGGTAGAAATAATAAAAATATTATGACAAACATTGATAGAAATAATTAGCAAAAGAATGGAAAACATTGATAGAAATAGTGAAAATATAGGTAGAAATAATCAGAAAAGCATGGAAAATATGGTAAATTAATCAAAAAAGCATTGAAAATAAGGTAGAAATAATTTAGGAACCATTAAAAAGAATCTGTGTCAAAAAATCGTAACATATAGGAGATCTCAATAAGTATAAACCATCCCAAACCGCCCCCCCTCCTACACCCTCATTAGAAAGAATTCATTAATCTTGTCAATTATTTTAACAACTTCCTTTTGCTAATTAAATTCCAAACTTTCACTTATTGTATTTAATCCCACTGAAGAAGGACGGAATGGTGTACTCCAAGGATGTATTCTGAGCCCCGATGGTTTAGAGAAACCGCCGCTATTATCCTCTATTCTTAAACCAGTCCACACCAACACACAATGAAAAATAATATTTCTTAACATTTTGAAAATATTTGAACAAAATATTTGAGAAATTCAATAATCAGGTATCCACACTTTGAGGGGAGGGGGTTCAGTGTCAAATCGCTCTTTCTATCTATCTATAAATCTATCTATCTATCAATATAACGGTTTACAAAAGTCTTTTTCGCCAAATCTTATGTTTATCATACCATCTTCAGGGCGTTCTGAGTAATAAGCAAACTTAGCCAAATTGTGTTCAAAATCTAAAAGAAAAAAGTAAATACCAATAAAATAAACAAAAAATAAAACATGTTTTAAGAATAAAACCTTATTTTATCTCCACCAATACCAAAGATTGATTGAATTAAAAAGCTAGAGTTTTATGAATTAATGGCGGTGGTGAGATACTACAAAGTTTTGAAGTTGTGAGATATTGATATATCAACATGGCGTGGTTTGCGTATAATGTATTTTTTAAATCTTGAAAATCATTCTAAAGAACTGAGTCCTTGCCACGAAATTAAATATTATATTGGCTATCTTTGCAACCTGATGGTGTAAACCTTTGATATTTTAAACTTAGATTATTTGATCCAACAGAATTTATAGTGTGAAATATCTAAAGTATTCCAAATAAGGTTCTGAAGATATAGGAATTAGAATATCAGAATTTGTGGCAAAGACTCAATGCCTTTCGTAAAAATTATCACTGTAAAATAGATATATTTCTCAATCAAATATTCTATTGCCTATCTTTGCAACCTGATGGTGTAAACCTTTGATATTTTAAACTTAGATTATTTGATCCAACAGAATTTATAGTGGGAAATATCTTAAGTATTCCACATCAGGTTCTAAAGATATAGGAATTTGTGGCAAAGACTCAATGCCTTTCGTAAAAGTTATCACTGTAAAATAAGATATATATATAATTTATTTTTTAACGTAAAAGGAATTGAGTCTTTGGAACAAAATCAAATATTTAAACCACAATATCTTCAGAACCCGTTGTTGTAAACCTTTGATATTTCAAACTCTGATTATTTGATTTAACAGAATTCATAGTTTGAAATATCTAAGGTCTACAACATTTGGTTCCAAAGATATAGTGATTAGAAAATCAGAATTTGTGGCAAAGACTCAATTCCTTTTATAAACAATCTAAAATTTATCTTGTTGGTTCGTTTGGGAATCCAAGCTTGAAGCTTCCATGTAGATATATTATATACATATATATATATATATTTCAGTTTTTAACTTCACATTTTTATTAAAAAAAGAATTATACTAAACATAATGTTTCACGTATATCATGACTATCCTCAGTAGTTATATATATATATATGAGATGGCTTTTAAAGGGAATAGTCCAGGCAAAGCTGGGTTTCCGAGCTAGTAGTTAAAGGAACTCCCGTAGCTTTGTTTACAAAATGATTGTACTGCAGCTCTGAGTTTGTTTACTGAGTTTGTCTTCGAAACTGTAGTACACTTTTTGCGTCAACAAAAATATGAATTTAAATTCCTGATGTGTCTTTCTTGATACTGATCGAAGAAACACTGTCCGCCCGTTGGGGTCTCCAAGCAATTATTGAATATAAATTGATGGCTAATAATAAGTCATATCTCTCTTTTTTTTCTAGAATTTTTAAATATGAATATAATTAATGATATGAGCTGGAATACTGTACAATAAGTATAATTTTTATAAAACAAATTGATTCTTTGCATGCAACAAACTCAGATTTCCAATCCCTATATCTTTGCAACCTTGTGGTGTAAACCTTTTTTATTTCAAAGTTAGATTATTTTATTTAACAGAATTCATAGCTGGAAATATTTAAGGTCTATGACATTGGTTTGCAAAGATATAGGGATTTGAAAATAAGAGTTTGCGGCAAAGAATCAATTCCTTTCTGAAATATTAAAGCTATTCAGCCGTACATCTGAAACTTTTTTTAGCCTTAATGGCGGCTTAGTCCTGAAATTATTCAAATCGCAGCCTCTATTTAGCATATAGGCCTTTAGCAGTTTATTTTGTTAAATCATTTTTTGCTCAAATATATTTTACTTTGAAATTAATTTTACTACTATATGACTCCTATATAATATTATTAAACAAATTAAAAAATTCTGGAAGAAGACATTTTTAAGATTTTAGAAACTTCTAAAATGAATGGATATTTTGGGAATTTTCCCAAAACCAAGGCATTTGGGAAATTTCCCAGATACCCAGGCATTTGGGAAAATTTCCCAGATACCCAGGCATTTGGGAAATTCCCCAAATTACTATAGATATTTGAGGGTGGTATGTTTTTAAGATTTTGGAAATTTCTTAAATTACTGGATATTTGGGGAGTTTTCAAAAAACCTAAGCATTTGTGAAATTCCTCAAATGTCTGGGTATTTGGAGAATTCCCAAAATGCCTGGGTATCTTGGAAATTTCCATTTATTTGAGAAATTTCCAAAATCTTAAAAATATACCACACTCAAATATCTATAGGTATTTGTGAACAACTGTCATGATTCGCGGGACACCCTGTACATAAACACATTTTATTCTTCACTTTGTCAAAAACATTAAAGTAGTTGTATCCTTTAAATCGGATGATTTTATCTCAGTAAACCAAATTGTCTAATCCTCGAAATCTTTCCCTTTATAGCGGTACTTTTAAGAATTTGTAAATATAGAAGATAAACAGAAGAAAGAATAGAAACATTTTTATCAAATTATTCCTTTATTTCTGCAATCCAACACTGATCAAATGAATTAAATATTTTGGTGGATTTGCAAACTTAATCTTCAATAGTTTTCATACTTTCATAATAGGAAACAGCAGGGGGGGAGGGGTTAATTTCTCCCTTCAAACAAGGGGGGGGGGAGCTGTCAGTAAACCAATCAAATAGTGTGGTCTACTGAAGAACATTTTAATAGATTTTAGCATTCTTCCACATTCCTCCCCCCCCCCTACCCCCACCACTCAACATGGATTGATAGATTGATGGATAAATATTTATTAGAAGATAGAATCACACAAAGATAGATCTATATATAGACTTTCAAATCGACACAATTGACAGCTTCAGAATAACAAATTCAAAAATATTTTAAGATAAAGTGAAAGTGTTAGTAACCCAATATTTTTTTCAAAACCTAACTTTAAAAAATGTAGAAAAACTGACAATTATTACGAGAATTAAATTAGGGTCGTAATTTTTCATCATTTTCATCCTTTTTTCACAATAATTGTTTACAATACTTTTCATACTTCTTTAAAATGTACCGCTAGACTGCATGTGGTGCTATATATATATAAATATAGTGCAATTATTTTAAGTCCTACAGTGATATTCTTAATTACAAGAAGGTATAGGAAAAGGAGGAAGGAGGGGGGGGGAGTTAAACGTTGCCCCTTTTCCCCTCTGAGGGCTTAAGCCCCAATAACCCAAACCCCTGAATACGCCCGTGCTTAGTTCTGATATGGACTGAAGATATCTTAGGTTCAAGAATACTCAGCTCGGATACTAGATACCAGTGCAGGAGATTCATGTCAGCAACTTTATATCTATCTATCTATCTACATATTTATTTATCTATCTATCCATCTATTTATCTATCTATCTATCTATCTATCTATCTACAACCCCTTATTATGTATCAGCACTTTATAAAAGATCAGATAAATGAAAGATCTCGTTCCAATACAATGAATCAGCTATTCCAATACAAGGAATCAGAACACAAGAAATCAGCTGTTCCAGTACAATAAATCAGCTGTTTCAATACAAGGAATCAGCTATCCAAATAAAAGGAATCAGCTATTTCAATATGAGGAATCAGCTATTCCAATACAATGAATCAGCTATTCCAATACAAGCAATCAGCTGTTCCAATACAAGGCATCAGCTGTTTCAAAACAAGGCATCAGCTGTTGCAATACAATGCAATACATTTTTGATGAAGTTATGAAGATATGATTCAATTTTACCATAAACGCAATATATATTATATTCATTTCATTTTTATCTAATTTTGATTGTAAAATATTGTTCAATGTTTCTGTTGGTTTTCACGTTTATATATATTCAAAATTCTTAATATTTTGCAGAATATATGATATTTTCAATTCTAGTGTACAGTACAAAGGAACAACAAACTCAAATTTTTTACTCCCTTCACCATAACAACCTTATATTGTAAACCAATAACTTATTCATAGTTTAAATATCTAAGGTCTACTGCATTGGGTTGCAAAGTTATATGAGTTAGAAAATCAGAGTTTGTGACAAAGACTCAATTCCTCCCAAGATGAATACCTTAATTCATATATATATATATATATATTTAAAAATAGACACTAAATTTTCTTTTTGAAAATTACATTACACCGAATTGCTATTCATGTAAAACTAATTAGATATGTTTTAATATTTGTTTGATATTTGTTGTGTAATGTGTACTCTACTTATTCTAATATATTAATGTATAAACTATTTTGCATAAGATAAAATCTCACCCTGATCTCTAATAGTTCTCCTTAAATCTATTTAATTGAAATGTGTTGTTATCATTATTAAAATTGAGTGGAAAAAATAATCAAAACAGCCAAGAGCTATTTTCCACCTAATTTTTATATTTGTACTGTTAATATAATTATCAATTTGTAATTGTAAACTCGTTCTGTACACAGATACATGTATTTTAGCAATACACTTTACCTAAATGGTCAGCTGACCTCTTGATGAAGTGGGTTCTAACACACACTTACTGTTACATCTTGATTGATATGATTTTAAAACATTTCCCTACAATTTCGGTTCTTCAGATCTCACTTCAAAAATTATCATAACCACAGGAAGCTTGGTATTCTAACCCCATCCCCCCCCCCATCTCTACACTCAAGCATTCAACCAACCACCCCTTCTTAACATATTTTTCCTCTTCCTTCTAGCAAGCAAAGCCCCTTAGATTCTACCTGTTTTTGTATTTTTGGGTTCTTAGTTTTTGGAGTTTGAATACAGGGACTATAGTTTAAATACAGGGGACTATAGTTTGAATACAGGGGACTATAGTTTGAATACAGGGGACTATAGTTTGAATACAGGGGACTATAGTTTGAATACAGGGGACTATAGTTCCAAACCGGGGTTTTGGCCTATATTTCTAACACTGAGTTCAAGAAATGGCCATATTCCGTCCCATACCGAGACCAAAAGTCGATAAGAAAAATTGTCACCAACATTTTATTAAACATGACAACGAAAATAAATGTCATTGTAAAAAAATTTAAAAGCAAAATTGTAATAGTAGACTTTTTATTAAAATAAATAAAAAAAACAAAAATTTACCCAAATAGTCTGCAGAAAAGACACCACTTTGTAACATCTTTATTAGACCAATTAAAACATATTTTTTTGCATATAAAAGCTCTAAAAAAAACAAGATGAACAAGAAGAACAAGAAGAATAAGAAGAACAAGAAGAATAAGAAGAACAAGAAGAACAAGAAGAACAAGAAGAACAAGAAGAACAAGAAGAACAAGAAGAACAAGAAGAACAAGAAGAACAAGAATAGCAAGAAGAACAAGAAGGACAAGATTAACAAGAAGGTGAAAAATTAACAAGAAGAACAAGAAGAAGAAGAAAAACAAGAAGAACAAGAAGAACAAGAAGAACAAGAAGAACAAGAAGAACAAGAAGAACAAGAAGAACAAGAAGAACAAGAAGAACAAGAAGAACAAGAAGAACAAGAAGAAAACAAGAATAAAAAGAAGAACAAGAATAAGAAGAAGAACAAGGAAAATAAAAGAACAAGAGAATATGAAGAACATTAAGAAAATAAAGAACATTAAGAAAATGAAGAACAAAAAGAATATCGAAGAACAAGAAGAACCAGCAGAACAAGAAGAAAAAGAAAAAATGAAGAAAATGGAGAACAAAAAGATTAAAAATGAAGAATAATGCTTAATCCCTCCCTAGAACTGCATGAAAGCCCTGTAAGCTGATCTAGGTTTGGTTTGAGACTAATCCCTGGTGTAAAGGAAACCTAGAGAAGGAGACCTGGAGAGAATATTGTTCTCAGTTCAACCTTTAGTTCATATACAATACACGTCTTCAACCTATACACCATACACACACGCGCCTTTTACGTCTTTATCTCTTTTAATCCCCCCCCCCACTCACCTCCCTCATTCTTCTTCTTCTTCTTCTCCCCCCTCCCTCCTCCTACTTCTCCTCCTTCTCTCCCCTCCTTCTTCCTCCTCATTTCCCCCCTCCTCCTTCTCCTTCTTATTTTCTCTCCCCCTCCATCTTCCTTCTCCTCCATATTTCACCCCCCTCCCTCTTCCTTCTCTCCCTACTCCTCCAACCCTTTTACTATTAATTCTCTTTTACTCTCCTAAAACTTTACCTTTTTATTTAGCCGTTCTTGTTATTTATTTAATTTCTAGACAGCCTTGACTTTTAAGTGTCACAACGCCTTGACCTTTGTGCAAGATTAGATTAAGTTTAAGTTTGTTTATTGTTCAATAATATCTCTGGTTCTAACAGAGTACACGATTAGATTATCTTTAAGTTTATTTATTGTTCAGTAATATCTCCGGTTCTAACAGAGTACAAGATTAGATCATCTTTAAGTTTATTTATTGTACAATAATATCTCCGGTTCTAACAGAGTACAAGATTAGATTATCTTTAAGTTTATCTAATGTTCAATACTATCTCCGGTTCTAACAGAGTACAAGATTATATTGTCTTTAAGTTTATGTATTGTTTAATATTATCTCTGGTTTTAACATAGTACAAGATTAGATTATCTTTAAGTTTATCTAATGTTCAATAATATCCCCGGTTCTAACAGAGTACAAGATTAGATTATCTTTAAGTTTATTTATTGTTCAATAATATCCCCGGTTCTAACAGAGTACAAGATTAGATTATCTTTTAGTTTATCTATTGTTCAGTAATATCTACGGTTCTAACAGAGTACACGATTAGAGTATTTTAAGCTTATTTTCTAGTTAGCAATATCTCTGGGCCTGATAAAGTACAAAATCCAATCATCTTTTTCTTGATTTTACCTCGTGTTTTGTAAAATCTCTTCTCTCTACAAGGAGTTCTATAAGAAATTTTTAGTGTTTTGTAAAGAAACCTTTTCTTTTATCCCCTTCCGGTTCGGCTATTTTTCAGTGAAAGATAGTTTTTAGTTTTGTCGAACTAGCTCTAGTTGCCACTGGCTAGTGATTATTATAGATTATTATACATATTGTTCTCCTAAACCCCACTATTTCTTAGGTCAGTGTCCTGAAGTTTCTTGCTGTTTCTAAAATTTCCAATCTACAGTACAAAAGATAATTACGTTTTTTATTATTAACGCATTTGGTTGCCATCAGTTCCCGTCTAATGCAAACTCTTGACTGTCGAAAACAGTTGAAAATATTTCTATTTTTTGTTTTGTTTTGACACTAACCCTTTGAGCGGAGAAAAATCTGTCAGTAATAAACATGTCCGAGAAAAAAAGCCATGACGCTGAAGTTATAAATTCTTTAAAAATTTCCCAACATTCTTTTACTCCCCCACCATACCCATTTACTCCCCAACCCCTCTTCTTTACTCCCCGGTCATACCCATTTACTTCTCAACCCCCCTTCTTTACTCTCCACCATACCCATTTACTCCCAAACCCTTCTTCTTTACTCCCCCACCATACCCATTTACTCCCCAACCCATTCTCCTAGTTCCCCCTTATTCACCTACTCCCTAGATTTCGTGCATGTTTATTTCTATCTTTTCTTGCTTGCACGTAAAACTAACTGCAACGAAGTACATCCTCACTTTATAAACATATCACCCCGGTTTAAAAGTTGTATAATCCCTGCCGGTACAACACGTTCTGTATTTATGCATTCGGTAGTACTGTCCAGTCAGGCTACCCAGTGTAGAGTCGACCCAGCACGTTTTATGACACAGATGTATCCTAGCAAGACCACACTGATATTTCGATCTTTAATTAAAAATTTGTCTAAAATAGCATACAAGATTTTTTATACCTCGAACTATATTCAATATTTATTATGTAAAGTCCAGCTTAAATTAATAAACTAGAAAAAACAAATAGTTTCAGTAGAAGTAAATATTTCCATTTACTGATAGCGCCAATTCAAGGATTCATAATTCTAATTGGATAATGATAATGATAGAAAGATAGATGGTACCGCCATACTAATTCTGTTGGTTCAGAATAAACAACAAACACATAACTGAACCCTGATTGGATCAGGCGCTAATGGACTAGGCATACGTACTCTCTTAGTACTCTCTTATTTATTTAAACGCAGTTGTTTTCAGCTTAATTTTGAAAAGAGTAATTGACAAAATACTGCTCGATTTTGGTGTAAGAACGTGCACATCTTGGTTTGCAGTGACTCGATCCGGCCCTCTGTCTAGCTTTGGAGCTTGCATGTCGTGGGTCTTCTTAAGCGTTAAAATCCCGATTGATTTAATTTGGGAAAATGGATAATTACGTTTGTTTATTACGTAAACAGTGTTCATGCATGGTTAGTTTACTTACAGAGGGATTTAGGGAAAATTAGTCTGAGTTGCTCCCCACCTCTTTCCCCCCCACCCATGCAGCCCCCTTCTCAACTCCCTGCCTTTCCCAATAGATCCATCTGCTCGACCCCCCCCCCCGCCACACATTTATGTATATGTACTGTAGAATTTACATCTTCATTCAAATTCGTGTTCAGCACCGCGCACATGACATATGCTAATCCACATCATACTGAGTAATTTTATATTCACTCAAAGAAACTGATGTTAACATGTAACAAAAACCTTCGACCAATCAGAGATAGGCGTGAGAATTTTCCAGCCAATAAGAAGTTAAGTTCTTCATGCCGACCAATCAGAGACCAGTTTTTATCCAAACAATACTGAACTAACCAATCACAAACGATGGTCGGAAGATTTGAACCAACAGGAGGGCGAGGAATGTGCGCATTGTTGGTTGGAACTTGAAACTTTCACTGCATATAGTGTATAGTGTGTATATACCAGTTTACAAACTGTAGGTTAACACTTTGACAGCTGTTTGTCAGGAGGCTTAAACAAGCGCTATAAGCACACACTTCAGCTGAGGAAAAAACATTTCTTAAAAAAAATGAACAATAATTTAAAAATTAAAATGGATGAGTTGACTTGTTATTAAACAATCAACAAAATATATAAATATTAAAATATATCTTTTTAAATTTTTTACACAAACATTTTTTTAACATTTTTACATATATATTTTTTTATTTGTTTAAGCTTATTTGTTTAATATGAATTTATGTTAAATCTTTTTATGTATTTAAAATATAATTCTCTTTGTTGTTGGGTTGCTTTAAAATATTCATGGATGCAAGGCATGAGATTAGAAACTTTCTAAAACAAAAAACACCTGGCTTTACTTAAAACGTTTATATTTTTTAATGTTGTCAATGAAAAATTTGATACTTTGAAACAGAAATATGTACGTCTACTTTATCATACCTTTATTATATAGAAAACATTGTTTAATTTATATTTTCATCGTTTTAGTTAAACTTTACTTAATGATTAAATATTCAAATAATAAATATTTTTGTGACACACTGCTCGCATACAATATTTATATTATGATAATACTTCGTTCAGCTGACAACATGACTGACAACAGCTGAATAGATAGATAGATGGATAGATAGATGGATAGATAGATAGATAGATAGATAGATAGATAGATAGATAGATAGATAGATATATAGATAGATAGAATAAATAGATAGATAGATAGATAGATAGATAGATAGATAGATAGATAGATAGATAGATAGATAGATAGATAGATAGATAGATAGATAGATAGATAGATAAATAGATAGATAGATAGATAGATAGATAGATAGATAGATAGATAGATAGATAGATATATAGATAGATATATAGATAGATAGATAGATAGATAGATATATAGATAGATAGATAGATAGATAGATAGATAGATATATAGATAGATAGATAGATAGATAGATAGATAGATAGATAGATAGATAGATAGATAGATAGATAGATATAAACAGGAAATGAAGACTATAACGGCTGTAACCACCACCAAGATCCTTGATGTAAAATGTTGATCATATTGTTATATAGAGAGGTATTGTTCAATTCTACTCAGGATTATATTGATCATGTGACAATAACTACAGTAGTCCCCCCCCCCAATCATCCGTTCTCCCCTCCCCCTCTCAATTACTCCTTTTTCATTTTCTTGAATCCATGCTTGTATATTCTTTTATAAAATTATCATCTTTTTCTATTCCTTCATTTACACCCTTAATCTCAACAAAACAAAACTCCCGAGCATTTGTTTAGATTTCGATTTTAGAGATTTGAAAAAAATAAAGAAAATGAAGAAGCTAAAGAAAACAATATTCTTAACAAAAATATTGATATCCAAAAAATTGCCTAAACCCATTCGTGAAACCTGGGTTTCAAAACTGGTTTTCATTACGATACCCTGTCTTAAGATTTGGGCTCAGGGTTCTTCAATCTTCGTACGTCATTACTCCTCTTTTATCACCGCAAACTAACCGGAGAGAGAATGTTAAGTTTATGCAACATTACTGCTACGGCTTTGTACCCTCGTACCACCTCTAGTTTTGAGTTTACAAGTATGAGAAAAGCAAAATTATTTGGTTAAACATTAGAATTTCAAAGCATTTTGTGCTCAACAGAAGAGTTTTGATTGGATACATATAAGATTTCAATCTTACGCATAATTTACTTAAGTTTAACGTGCTCATGTACAGCGAGCTCAATTTACTTTAGTTTAACGTGACCATGTACAGCGAGCTCAATTTACTTTAGTTTAACGTGCTAATGTACAGCGAGCTCAATTTACTTTAGTTTAACGTGCTAATGTACAGCGAGCTCAATTTACTTTATTATGTACAGCGAGCTCAATTTACTTTAGTTTAACGTGCTAATGTACAGCGAGCTCAATTTACTTTATTTTAACGTGCTAAAGTACAGCGAGCTCAATTTGATTTAGTCTAACTTGCTAATGTACAGCGAGCTCAATTTACTTTAGTTTGACGTGCTAACGTACAGAGAGCTCAATTTACTTTAGTTTAACGTGCTAATGTACAGCGAGCTCAATTTACTTCAGTTTAACGTGCTAACGTACAGAGAGCTCAATTTACTTTAGTTTAACGTGCTTATGTACAGCGAGCTCAATTTACTTTAGTTTAAAGTAAACCCAACCCAGCACACAAAGTTGATAATGTTAATGTTTTATTATGTTTTGTTATAATAACTAGGAAAAAGTGATTGAATCAAAATTTAGCAGGAAAATCAAATTCGATTTATACAATAAAAATTACTATATTCTTCAAGAAAACTTGTTTTAAACTTGTTCAACTTTCTAGGGTGCCTAGAGATTTTATTCCCAATGGAATAGAGTTCCAGGTCCTTGTAAGAAAAACCGTAGGAAAATTTTCTAGATATTTATTGTTAACTAATTCAAATTTATAACTTTTTGTTTTACTGTCGCACGGAATAAAAAAAAATAAGGAAACGAACAGTTTAAATTCCGTTCAGTCGTCTTTGAAGTTTCGTCTTGTGTGGTTGACCCTGTATATACTGTGGCGGGATCTTTCTGTGTTTTTATGTTGTAAATCCAGTCTATAGGATACAGTTTAGCAACAGGCATATTGTTTGTGAACTAAAGAGATTTTTGAGAATGAACGAATTTTTTGTGAATGATGGTGTCGTTTAGAAAAATAACGAACGATGGACGAACGACTTTGATCAGATCAGAAAAATAAAAAAACCATCGTTTTCTAAAAATAACGAAAAAACGAACGATATAAATCGTTCGAACGAAATTGATAAAACACTCGTTTTTTTCTGATACTAAATAATATGCACTAAAGTGTTCCAACTTTTTAAAAATTACAATGAAAATATTAAGATCGAGTCTAATCTTTTTGAGCAAAAAAAACTGAAATATAAAAATTTCTCAACATTTTTTCAGTTTTGGTAGTCCACTGCATGGAAAGGAAAAATATCAATAAGACCGATAAAGAGATGAAGATGAAAAATATTTCTGTCACTGTAATTTAGACAACAAATATTAAATCTACGCAGAATTGCAGATATGACTTTGTTACATCGTAACTCCGCTAATAAAGTTTACACAAAGAGTTAAAAAGTAAAAAAATTGCATATGAAGGCTTTAAAAAATTAAACATAATATGATAATCTTATGAGGAAAAAAATGTAATAATGGAAATTCTTAAACGAGATGAAATAATCTTGATGCATTCTTTAACGAAGGCCGCAGGCCTGAGTTAAAGAATGCATCAAGATTATTTCATCGAGTTTAAGAATTCCATTATTACATTTTTATCCTCATAAGATTATTATTATATCATATTTGTGAGGTTCCATGGGCACATACCCAAGAAATTATAGTAAGAGTCGTCTGGGACATCACCACGGAACTGGGAGTCAACTGGGACATCACCACGGAACTGGGAGTCA
>NW_019397995.1:17505-35996 GCF_000591075.1 Eurytemora carolleeae
TTACTTGTTAGATAACCCCCTCCAATCCTCTACAGATCAAGTTTCTCATTAAATCATAAACGGACAAATCATCTGATTTCGGAGTTTAAGGGGAGTGTTCGCGAAAAATGAAAGGGGGTATAGGCTTAATGCGTTAAGAAAGCGCTTTTGATCGCTTCTAATCTTACTTCTATCTGTTGAATCAATAAGGAGAAAATTGTTAAAAACGACTCAAACAGAAGAAGGTAGTGTCCAAAATTCGGAAAGATGCAAGATTCAACTCGGATCGTAAGAAAATCAATTTAATTCCATACAACTCCCTTTCATTTTTCGTAAACACTCACTTTAAAGCCTTGGCACAATCTTAATTCTATACACATCTATAAATATAAAGTTGTAATCTTTGATTGTCTGTCTGTCTGTTGTTTTGTTTGATTGTCCGATCATAACTCAGGACCCCTGAACTGATTTGATTGGGGAACTCGGGAGAGCCAGGGGAACGTTCTTTGCTTGGTTTTGTGATTCTAAGTTGAGTGGGTCGACTTTTATCTGTAATCGTAATTTACGGACATGTGCGGGTAAACGGCGGGAATAACTATGAGAAACCTGACCAACCCTGGGTACCCAAGCTATATAACAACTGAACATTAGTCACAAACTCTGATTCTGTAATCCCTATATCTTGGCAACCTGCATGATGGTGTAAACCTGTAATATTTTAAACTTTCTATTGATGATTTCCAGCAGAATTCATACTTTAAAACATCAAAGGTCTCCGAAATAGGGTTGCAGGCCCGACGCAGAGGGGCAGTGCCCCCTGCATAGAAAAAATTTGATTTTTCAATCTGAAAAACTAAACATTTTACCTTAAATTTGTGAAATGATTCAAAGAATTACACATTAATCACGCACCCCTGACCCTTTAGTAAAAGTAAATTCAACCTAAAGTCTGACCGCGTCAACCTTGTTGCACCGGCTAGTCCTATTGATTGTCTGCGTTTTTCACCGAATGTCCGGGTAATACAGTACAAACTGGGACCTGAAAAATTAACCCGGCTCGGAAATTCAAATGTACTATGGCTGCCCGTGTAATTATTTTTTATCGAACCGTCATCAAAACAACATTTCAAATAAACAATAATATTTGGAAACAAATTTATCTTTGTTTACAAGATATAATACATTTATGTAAAAAAAAGTATAAAAAATCTAGTCTAAGATTTGCAAAATGAAACAGGGCAGATATTGTTAAATAATTGTTGAATGAAGGATCAACTTGCCAGCTTTATGTATTAAACCTCTTTCTTTATTTTTAAAAATTTGAAAATCAGCAGGATCCGCTGTTTCATGGGACTATCAGCAGGATTAGCTGTTTCATGGGACTATCAGCAGGATCAGCTGTTTCATGGGACTATCAGCAGGATCAACTGTTTCATGGGACTATCAGCAGGATCAGCTGTTTCATGGGACTATCAGCAGGATCAGCTGTTTCATGGGACTATCAGCAGGATCAGATGTTTCATGGGACTATCGGCGTAATTTCAAGTGAACCTTTACTTGAAAATAGAACCCTTCTATCACCAGTAGAAGTACATATTTCCATTTACTGATAGCGCCGATGGAAGAATTTATAACTNAATATAATATTAATAGCACGAAGAATAGACTACAAACACATGACTGAACCCTGATTGGATCAGGCGCTAATGAACTCGGCATACAGAAGTGCTATTTTTTGTTCAAGAACATTCTATGGAAATATTCAGTTTTTCCAGCCAAGAATATTCAACTGCAGTTTCTCTCTTGAAGTCACTAGAGCAAAGACAAGGAAAAAATGCGTCTAATACATATGGCGCTGCAGTGAGTAATTTTATTTCTTATTTTCAATTCATCAAATTCCAAACATTGTCTGGCTATTTTCGATCTCCTAGAAGGGGGGGGGGCTGTTGGAACACAGGGGAGGGAGTGCGTCCCGGCGCCCCACCTCATATTTGGCCTTGTAAGGTTGCAAAGATATATGTATTTTCAATGTTTATTTTTTTGGATTATAAAATTCATGAAAAATGTTCATGAATTGACGTATATATTCTATATATATATATATATGTTCAGGTTTTGGATTATAAAATTCATGAACAATGTTCATGAATTGACGTATATATTCTATGGATAGATGTTCGGTTTTTGGATTATAAAATTCATGAACAATGTTCATGAATTGACGTATATATTCTATATATATATATATATGTTCAGGTTTTGGATTATAAAATTCATGAACAATGTTCATGAATTGACGTATATATTTTATAATGTGTAGCTAACTTCAATTAAAATATTTAAATCTTCATCAATCATTTATTTACTTGTTAGATAAACATAACTTTAATTTTAATTAATTAAATGAATTTGTATAACTCTGCTCATGCAGTAGAAGGGGATAGAGGGGATTAATAATATATTTGTAAAAAATTTAGTCTTTCCTTACCGACATATTATTGTTCCCGGTGGCACTTTCTGAAATCCTTGTACTCCCGGCGGCCATTCATCTCAAAAATCGGCGGCAACCTGAGCCGTGCAATTTGTTCCTTGTTTGCAAACAGTCCTTTCCGAGTGAGTGGAGCGCAACCGTCCCGGTCCTTCATTGGTCGAACACCGACCCAAACTCGTTCTCTCATTGGTCGGTTTCAGATTGAATACTAGTCACTGATTGGTCAATCTGTTAAGACAGAGAAGACCGACTTATCGGTGTAACAGTAGTTCAGTAGTGATCAGATACTCAGATTATACTGACCATTCATACACCTTGACCAAACTCCATGGAGAAAACAAACTACAAGTGAAACACAAATATTCTTTAAAAGGTGACATTATGAACCAAAACAAAAGTAGAATTATGTCGAACTTTTCTATTCGGGCGCTACTCAGCGACGATCATAATAGGACAGTCGATAGTATTGTCGAATCCAGAAGCGAAGACGAGAAAGGAGAGACGGACGAGGATGAAGATATTGATATAACAGAAGAAAGACCAGAAGAAGTTCTAGAGAAAGAGAAGAAGAAAGATGAAAAACCTCCGTATAGTTATAATGCAATGATTATGATGGCAATACAGAACAGTCCGGAGAAAAGGTATATATATATTATATATATTTATATAATTGACAAAAATGTAATTCATTGTATTATTATTATTATTCTAAGTCATATCATTAAAAACTATATATTATCATACCTTAAAGTATCTTTATCATTTTTTAGTATCTTGGATGAAAGTATTATTGCTATTTTGAATATATTACAAAACGTATAGTTTTAAAGCATTATATTCTTTGAAATAAACAGTTTTACTTTTATTTTTTTTAAAGTAGTATCGGCAACATCAAATTATTATTATATGAAATATTATCATGAAAAATGTATTTTTCAATACTTATTTATTTTCGAAAAATCTTCACTTAAAATAATATACTTCTTATTTCAAATATCGTTCACAATTTTTTTTAATGATAAAGAATATTTTTTAAATAAGATGTATTAACAAACGAATTATTAAAAAAAATATAATTAAGAGAACATAGATATATATATAGTATTATTTTAAAAATAAGTAATATCATAGAAATAGTAGCAAAATAGTAACATTTAATATCTTTAGATTGTCTTTAAACAAATCCCAACCGTACTCTCTAGCACTAGAATTATATCATTTTCTTCTCAATATTTTTTGCCAACAACTTTGGCATCATCAGGAGTTCGTCCTTACTCTGTTGAATAGTATTGAATGACTGGAAATCTGGAAATCATATCTTTGAGTATCTTATATTTCTATAATTTTCTCTTTCAGCCATACACTTCGATTATATCACTATTTTATATAAGATTTTTTAAAACTCAAAATACTTTTTTTAAAGATACAAAACTTCTTTTCACTATCTTAAAAAGACACTGTAGACGTATTTTTTTGTGACCCTCCATTTCTAGAGTGGCATTGTCTTATTCTGAATGAATGATATATCCTTCTTTATTAGCTAAAAATTTATTATTATTAATTGTGGTTTCTCTATATAAGCGACTTTGGGATTTAGGCTGTTTTTCAACACGTTTTAAAATATAAATAGAATTCAAGGGTACCGTTGTAAATAGGACATGACACTTTCTTTCAAATAGAGGGTAATTTGGTAATACGTCTACAATGATATTGTTTTATCATCAAATCATCATCTTTTAATTATTATTATTATTATTATTATTATTATTGTTACGGGCTTAAATCATTTTAACGAGCAAAAAATTACTTCATGTAGTGGCGGATTTCAAAACTGTTGTTATCATTAATTAAATAGAAAGAAAAAGGAACTTTGAAATTTCAAAATATTTTAACATTTGTTATGCATAAACTCAGTAAATAATAACATTTCATGACAAAAATAATTGAAATCATAGAAAACAAACATTTTGTTTATTTATTTTACCAAACATACAATTTTTCAAATACTTACAATAAAATAAATAACGAAACCCATTTTTTCGAATCTTAAAGGAATTGAGCTTTTGCCACAAATTCTGATTTTTAATCATTATATCTTTGGAACCCAATGTCGTCTTTAGATATTTCAAACTATGAATTTTGTTAGATCAAATAATCTAAGTTTAAAATATCAAAAGTTTACACCATTAGGTTGCAAAGATATAGAAATGAGAAAATTCCAGTTTTTGACTAAGACTCAATTCCTTTCGAATCAAATTAATGGTAAATGAATTAAATTTAATAAATAACTTGTTAATTAGGTTCCCCGACACTATGATGATCCTGGGAAGGGGAATTATTGGATGATAGACCCAACCTGTGATGATGTTTTTATAGGTAAATTATTATTATTATTATTGAAGTTATTATCATATATCATTATTTTTGAAATTATTATCTTATATCATTATTATTGAAGTTATTATTACATATCATTATTATTGAAGTTATTATTACATCTCATTATTATTGAAATTATTATCATATTTCATTATTATTGAAATTATTATCTCATATCATTATTATTGAAGTTATTATTACATATCATTGTTTTTAAAATTATTATCATTTATCATTATTATTGAAGTTATTATCATATATCATTTTTATTAAAATTATTACCATATATCATTATTATTGAAGTTATTATCATATATCATTATTATTGAAATTTATATCTTGTATCATTATTATTGAAGTTATTATCATATATCATTATTATTGAAATTTATATCATGTATCATTATTATTGAAGTTATTATCATATATCATTATTATTGAAGTTATTACCATATCTCATTATTATTGAAATTTATATCATGTATCATTATTATTGAAGTTATTATCATATATCGTTATTATGGAAATTATTATTATATATAATTTTTATTGAAATTATTATGATGTATCATTATTATTGAAATTATTATCAAATATCATTATTATTGAAGATTTTATGTATGTGATTATTATTGAAATTATTATCATATATTATTTTTATTGAAATTATCATCACATACCTTTATTATTGAAGTTATTGCCGATCTTATTTCAACATTTTCACTTATATAATTATTGTTATTATTTTCACATTTATCATTATGATTATTATGTTAATTTTATCATTATTAATATTATTTGTGTTGTAGGTGGTACAACGGGAAAACTAAGAAGACGATCTACTATGAACTCCCGGTCCCGCCTAGCGGCTTTCAGAAATTTCGGAATATCTCTTGGTTTCCCGCGCTTTCAATCGAACCCAGGGCTTTTTCCGCCGTCCCTCTTCCCGCCGCATCTTGGCATTACCCGCCCCGGGATGCCGTTACACCTCCCGCCGATGTCGGTCGGATATCAATACCTCCCGCGACCGAATCCTAATTTCAATCTTCTCTCCTCGTTTCCCGGACTCTCCTCCGACATGTTTCTTCCCAAACTCTCCCTACCATTACTTCGACCCGGGACCAAAGACGAGATGCCATCCTCGTCCTCTCCCCCCTTCACCTCGTCATCTCCTCCCTTCTCTTCGTCCTCTCCCCCCTACTCCAACAGCCCAGAAATAACTTCGAAACTGTCAGATTCTCTTATGTTTGCTCAACGGTTCCCGCCCCGCTCCTCCCCACCATACCACGATCCAGGCTCCCCGCCCATCAATATAAAGGAGGAGGTGGAGTACTAGATAGAGTAGGAAGAGCAGGAGAAGCAGGAGGATCAGCAGAAGCAGGAGGAGCAGGAAACGCAGGAGGAGCAGGAGGTGGAATATTAGACGGATAAGAATGAAGAGAATAAATGGGAAAGTAGCGCCACTGCCCACTAGCCAATATTTGTTAAGTCTTAATTTAAAGTACTTAAATATCTCTGCAGCTAGTATGTGACTACATACATTTAAATTACATATGAAAAGGATGACAAATGATAATATATTTTGGGACTTGTTATCTGGAGCTCGAATCAAAATGTATTTATTTTTTCCTCCTTACTTTTAATTCACAGCTCAAAATGCAATCAAGCAAATCAAAACTCCAAAAAATGCAATGATGGAAGATGCACTCGGTATTTCAAGTTTTAGATTGAAATGCATGAAATATGTTATTTAAGTAACGATTGCTGAAACAAAATTTAGTCAATTTGAAAGTATTTTTAATCCGATCAAGTGTTTGCAAGATAAAGCAACGTTTTTTTGCTGTGTCTCGAAATTATCGATTGGTTGTTATTTAATAATTTTTATGTGTTTACACTAACTGTGATCTATAGATATCTTATATAGTTTCATTAATAAATTATTGTTAGAATTACTTGTTTTTAACATTTTTAAAAGAAGTGCACTTTTGAGAAACGTTTCGTCCCAATAGTTGATTCCAATTAAACATATTTTAACATCACAACAATTCTTCTGTACTTATTAAAAACATATAAATGTTAACATGGTGTGAAAGAAGTAAATTAAAATTAAAATAGAGTTTCAAGCAAAAAAACCATGTCCATAACCTCAAATATCAAATGCAGTACGATATATGCCTGTCTATCAGTACAACTATTGTTAATGTCAAAAAAGAGAAGGTAAAGAAACCCCATAAAATATTACTCTTACAGTGATAACCAGAAAACTGTAGACCCCATTCATGAAACTAGGTTTCCGATACTGGGTTTCATGACGATACTCTGTGTTAAGTTTCAGGTTTCTCATACCATTTTACAGAAACATCTGATATTAATTACAAAAACTTCAGGTGGATTCATGATTTGATTATGGTTCATCGTATTTTTTAAAAGTGACGATTTAAAATGGAAATGAATTCTGCAAGCGTTGGATTTAAACAAAATAACAGAATTTAGTAAGTGAAATATTTATCTTATTTGGTTTGAAAAAGTAACATTTGTTACTTTTATGTATGAGACTAGGCCTTTCTGAATAAAACATGTCATATTAAAAAAAAATGTCCCTGTTTTGAATATGTAAATTCCCGTGAATTCATGGAAATATTGTTAAACCTAAAAAGATTTTGGGAGACGGAGTAAACATATGTAGAATTATTAGATACAAGCTGAGGTGCCCGAAGTTGTCAGGGAACTAAAAAAAATGGAATTTTGAAAAAAATTTAATTTTTCAAAATTTTGAAAAGGAAATTTCGAAATTTTTGTCCACGGGCCATGAGTTTCCTAAAAAAATGTCAGCCAATTCGGTCTAGCCGTTTGGCCAGCTATGGCTAACATACAATACATGCATGATCGAGCGAAGAGCTTTATTTTATAGATAATAGCAACATACAATATAGACACAGCAGCAATGTTATTACTCAATACTCACTAGTACATTGGTCTCCAAAAAGCAAAGGGGACGACGTTTTAAAAAATTCTAAACATGGAATTGGTATAAAGCTTGAAATCTAAATGCATACATTTGTGATCAGGGTTACAAAGATGATAATAAGAAGGGAGGGATCGCGGCAATTGTTGGGAAGAGAAGAGAACGGGCAGCCGTAGTACATTTGAATTTCCGAACCGGGTCAACCTTTCCGGTTCCAGTTTTTACTGTATCGCTCGGACATTGGGTAAATATAGCATACACTCAATAGGACTAGCCAGTGCAACAAGGTTGACGCGGTCAGACTTTAGGTTGAATTTACTTTTACTAATGGGTCAGAGGTGCGTGAGAAGAGATGGGGGGAGGGAGACGGAAATAAAGGGGAGTGAAAGAAGGGGGGCGGGCTAGGAAGTAAACAGTTCCTTTTGCGGTATAAAAAGTGAATAAACACTGATCATTAAATATCTTATAACACTCTTCTTAGTGTTTTCAATATGTATACTGTATACTTTATGTATAAACGATACACATACACAGATAGTATGCATCAAAACATATTTATATATATATATATATATATAGATATTTATAATATACAGCTAGATACACATCACACAGCCATGGATAGATAGATAACATCTATGAAATACATACATAGATACATATTTAAATATCTATCTATCTATATATCCCTCTATCTATCTATATATAAGTGTCCAACTATCTATTTATCAACCCACTTATTTATATTGATAAATAAAATATTATCAATCAACCAAATACCTCAACTTTCAGGGTTAAATAATCTTTGCAAAACAGATTGAAGCTGACTAGTTTATTTTTTCTATTGAATTGTTTTATTATTGTATTATCGAAAGACGGAAAGATGGACATTAGACAGATAGATAGACAAATACATTGAAAGACAGAAAGATATGCATTTCAGAAAGATAGACAGATAGATATATGTGGTAGATAGACAGATAGGCTTAAATAGACGGAAATATTTATAAAAGCTCCACTTATATAACTTTCTATACTCGAATACCAAACCTATTATACACAAAAAGGTTGAAGGATGGATAGATAGATAGATAGATAGATTGGTGGATAGATAGATAGATAGATAGATAGATAGATAGATAGATGGATAGATAGATAGATAGATTTGATGAATAGATACATTGGCAAATAGAACGATAGAACAATAGACAGATAGATAGAATGTATTAATATCTAGATAGATACAAAATAGATAAATGGACATTGGAAATATTGATAGATAGATAGTAAGATGGAAAGATTTGACATTTTCTGGGAATCATGAATGTCAGAAAAAAAGAATCAAAAATACTTTATTGTCGTCTCTGATGTTGTATTCTTTGTGGGTAAGGTACAATGTTTTCATGCTTTACACTATTTTACATGAAGGTTTCTTAATTTTCTTCATTTTCTTCATTTTCTTCATTTTCTTCATTTTATTTATTTTCTTCATTTTCTTCATTTTCTTTATTTTCTTCATTTTCTTCATTTTCTTCATTTTCTTCATTTTCTTTATTTTCTACATTTTTTTCATTTTCTTTATTTTCTTTATTTTCTTTATTTTCTTCATTTTCTTCATTTTCTTCATTTTCTTCATTTTCTTTATTTTCTACATTTTTTTCATTTTCTTTATTTTCTTTATTTTCTTTATTTTCTTTATTTTCTTTATTTTCTTCATTTTCTTCATTTTCTTCATTTTCTTCATTTTCTTCATTTTCTTCATTTTCTTTAGTGTTGTTTTAGATCTAGGAGAGATATCCAATAATTCACTGCTGACTGAATACAAACCTACAACTGCAGCTGGAGACAGGACACAGATAAAATCCTAAAAAAGTTAGGATAGATAGATAGATAGATAGATAGATAGATAGAGATAGAGAGATAGAGAGATAGATAGATAGATAGAATGATAGATTGCAACCACTGCAAATCCTCGTACAAGCCGAATAGTCTGCAACATGTTGTCTATATAGTGTCTAACGCCAGATTAGGATTTAAAATGTGTACAGAGCTAGCTGGGAACTTTTAAATGGTGGATATCGGGATTAATGCTTGATCCACTTTTTTTCTTAATCTCGAGATTAAATAACGCTTGTTCTCCTCTTGTTTTTAATCTCCAGATTAATTAACCGATCGGGATGAAGGATATCCCATTGTAAAGTTTTCAGCTCAGGGGTACCAAATTTTAAAGTATTATCCCCCTCCTCCTATTAAAAATTATCGATTTTCCTCAATCAGCGAGAGAAAAAAATGAACTAATGTTTTATTTTGTTGTTCTTCAAATGTTTACATTAAATAATTAGGGCAAAAAAAACAGGAATAACACGTCAGAAGATACAGGGTGCTCTAAAAGATGCTGTTAAATGTATCAGAAGATACTGGGTGCTCTAAAAGGCGCTGTTAAATGTATCAGAAGATACAAGGTGCTCTAAAAGACGCTGTTAAATGTATCATACAGGGTGCTCTAAAAGACGTTGTTAAATGTATCAGAAGATACAGGGTGCTCTAAAAGACGCTGTTATATGTACTAGACTACAGCTGCCATAGTACGGTATGACGTTTACATTCTAGGAAGTTTTTAAATTCTGCCATAATATTTCTAATCGACATCAATAACAGGTTTGTAACATAAAAATTAAGGAAGTCATGATAGTTTGAAAATTGACACTTTGGCTTGGCTGAGTTCCTAAATTTTTAATCTTTGTCGATAATGATATGTTATATCATTAGGCCTCGATAGATGAAAATCATAGATATACAAGAATATCTATCTATGATGAAAATTCTTTATAAATCCGGTAGCTTTACAACAAAACCTAATCTTTATAAATCCGGTAGCTTTACAACAAAACCTAATCTTTATAAATCCGGTAGCTTTACAACAAAACCTAATCNTGCAGTATAAAAATATAATATTAATAGCACGAAGAACTGCAGTATAAAAATGCATTTAAATTGATAACTTTAGTCCGTTTTGTATTTTTGGTGTCTAGTGTTTTCTTTTCTACTTCCAATCTAGAAATCTAGCAAGCTTGTTTATAATTAAATATTTTATAAGTTCCCTAGGAGCAGGGAGGGTGTTGAAGCAAGCTTTTTTATAATTAAACATTTTCATGTTCCCTAGGAGCAGTGAGAGTGTTGAAGCAAGCTTGTTTACAATTAAACATTTTCATGTTCCCTAGGAGCAGGGAGGGTGTTGAAGCAAGCTTGTTTATAATTAAACATTTTATAAGTTCCCTAGGAGCAGGGAGGGTGTTGAAGCAAGCTTGTTTATAATGAAACATTTTATAAGTTCCCTAGGAGCAGTGAGGGTGTTGAAGCAAGCTTGTTTATAATTAAATATTTTATAAGTTCCCTAGGTGCAGGGAGGGTGTTGAAGCAAGCTTGTTTATAATTAAACATTTTTAAATTCCCTTAAAGGAGCAGTGAGGGTGTTGAAGCAAGCTTGTTTATAAACATATTTGATGTTTATTTTATATAAAACCGGTTTCTCGTGTTTTCAAACAATAGATCCAATCCATCTCTTTATACAAGCTGTTTCTTCAACCATCACATTTGGGCCTAGCTCAGGGGAATTAAAAGAACATGAACCATGGGGAGGGGGGAGGTAGTTTACGTGCAGAGTTGTGAGTGTTAGCATAGATAAATGAAGGTTTAAACTATTCAGGATATAATGATAAGTGGTGGGGGGGGGGGGGTTGACATGTTGTTGCCCCTAAATATAGTTGTTGGATAGGCTGGATAGGTAAACCGACCTGTCAAGATCTTTAAACAGATAATTCAAACTCACAGCTTAGTCGCGCGGACCATTCATGGACACCTAGACACCCCTAGATACTTAACCAGGTACCTAGACACCCCTAGATACTTAACCAGGTACCTAGACACTCCTGGCTACTTACCAGGTACCTTTATACCACTAGATACTTAACCAGGTACCTAGACACTCCTAGATACTTAGTCAGGCACCAAACACCCGTAGATACTTAACCAGGTACCTAGATTCACTACTAGATACTTACCAGGTACGTAGACACTCCTAAATACTTTGCAGGTACCTAGATACCACTAGATACTTAACCAGGTACCTAGAAACTCCTAGATACTTAACCAGGTACCTAGATGCACTCCTAGATTCTTACCAGGTACCTAGATACCACTAGATACTTAACCAGGTACCTAGATGCTCTCCTAAATACTTTGCAGGTACCTAGATACCACTAGATACTTAACCAGGTACCTAGAAACTCCTAGATACTTAACCAGGTACCTAGATGCACTCCTAGATTCTTACCAGGTACCTAGATACCACTAGATACTTAACCAGGTACCTAGATGCTCTCCTAGATACTTACCAGGTACCTAGAAACTCCTGGATACTTACCAGGTACCTAGATACCACTAGATACTTAACCAGGTACCTAGAAACTCCTGGCTACTTACCAGGTACCTAGATACCCCTAGATAATTAATTGGGGGACCTAGACACCCCTAGATAACTAACTAAGGACCTAGACACCCCACATAATTAACCAGGGAACCTAGACATCCCTAGATACTTAACCAGGTACCTAGATACCCTAGATACTTAACCAAGTACCTAGATACCCCTAGATACTTAACCTACTACATAGACACTTCTTGATACTTACCCAGGGGACCTTGACACCCATATTTACTTAACCGGGGGACCTAGAAACCCTTAGATATTTAAACAAGTACATAGACACTCCTTGATACACCCATAGATACTTAACCGGGTACCTAGACACCTCTAAATACTTAATCAAGGACCTAGACACCCCAAAATAATTAACCAGGGGACCTAGACACCCTTATGTTCTTAACCAGAGGACCTAAGAAGTATATATTTGTTGAATGATGAATATACAGAGCCCCAAGTTTGGTCCCTGGAACCACTTTTTATATATTTGTTGAATGATGAATATACAGAACCCCAAGCTTTGACCCTGGATCCACTTTTTATATATCTGTTGAATAATGAATATACAGAACCCTAAGTTTGGTCCCTGGAACCACTTTGTATATATTTGTTGAATGATGAATATACAGAGCCCCAAGTTTGGTCCCTGGAACCACTTTTTATATATTTGTTGAATGATGAATATACAGAACCCCAAGCTTGGTCCCTGGATCCACTTTTTATATATCTGTTGAATAATGAATATACAGAACCCCAAGCTTGGTTCCTGGAATTACTTTGTATATATTTTTTGAATGATGAATATACAGAACCCCAAGTTTGGTCCCTGGAACCACTTTGTATATATTTTTTGAATGATGAATATACAGTGAAGTGAGAATGTTTATCCAATATTATATACAAGGCCTGGATACTGCATATACTGGGGTATTCAGTTTACCGACAAACTAAACAAATAAAATCAGATTATTACCCCCCCTCCCTCTTATCACACTATACTCCTCCCTCCCGCCTCATTCCAACTCCCCTCCCTTCTCCAAAGCTCTAACCCTTCGCCGCCGACATTTGATGATATATCTTGATAGGATAGGATGCAGAAATACAAGGATACAAGGATTCAAGGATACAATCACATTAAATTCACAAAATAAACAAATAAACAGTAAACTGTAAACTACTGTAAACTGTTATCTACTGAACACTGTAAACTAAGGTACACTCTAAACTACTGTACACTGTAAACTCTGCATTGCCAGCTGTACAATACAAACTGTACATTTCAAGAAGTACGATACCAACTGTATGTTTCAAGATGTACAATACCAACTGTACACTTCAAGCTGCACAATACCAACTGTACACTGAAAGCTGAACAATACCAACTGTACACTGAAAGCTGAACAATACCAACTGTACACTTCAAGCTGCACAATACCAACTGTACACTTCAAGCTGCACAATACCAACTGTACACTGAAAGCTGAACAATACCAACTGTACACTGAAAGCTGAACAATACCAACTGTACACTTCAAGCTGCACAATACCAACTTTACACTTCAAGCTGCACAATACCAACTGTACACTTCAAGATGTACAATACCAACTGTACACTTCAAACTGCACAATACCAACTGTACACTTCAAGCTGAACAATACCAACTGTACACTTCAAGCTGCACAATACCAACTGTACACTTCAAGCTGAACAATACCAACTGTACACTTCAAGCTGCACAATACCAACTGTACACTTCAAGCTGCACAATACCAACTGTACACCTCAAGATGTACAATACCAACCGTACACTTCAAGCTGAACAATACCAACTGTACACTTCAAGCTGCACAATACCAACTGTACACTGAAATCTGTACAATACCAACTGTACATTTCAAGCTGCACAATACCAATTGTACACTGAAATCTGTACAATACCAACTGCACACTGAAAGCTGTACAATACCAACTGTGCATTGTTAATTATATATATATATATATATATATATGCTAGAGGTAGAAGAACAGGCCGAAACAAAATCTAAATATAATAAAGAAACTCCATGCAAATAATGATAATTTATCGATGAACTAGTACTATCTAGCTAGGAGATAAACAGATAAATAGATAGTTTTGAAGATATAGCTTGTTTATATGTTTATATATCTTTACATTAGAAATGATGAGAGACTTTACCCATTGCTCAAAGCATGTAGTGATAAATAGATAAGTAGATAGATAGATAGATAGATAGATAGATAGATAGATAGATAGATAGATAGACAGATAGATAGATATGAGGATTAGAACGGTAGAAGGCACTAATATGTGATGATAAATAACTCAGAAGATTTAAAAATTCTTTATTTAATGTTGTAGAAAAAACATTTCCCTGGGTTTAAACTGTTTAAAAGATTCGTCAGCGTAGATTAGTTTTGTGGATTTTTCCTCCGAAACTATTCCCGGTTTTCCTTAAATAGATTTGTCAAACAAACAGCTGTGAAAACCTGTCAACAGTGAATAGAAGCAACCATAAACATTTATATTGGACCCAAACTCAACCTGTCATAAGTAAAATAGGATACATACAACACCGGGAACCGTCCAACACAAGAAATATATAGACCAGGAACCGCCATATCTCATGCGTCAAATCTGTGTGCTGCAGTGGGAAGAGATCAAAACTAAGAATTCAGGGGCAACGCATCGTTTTTGAGGGAAAAGGGCCCAATGGGTGGAATAAGAATATTGTAGTAAAATGGGATTATTATCATTTAAATCTATTCTCAGCTAGGTGTAATCTTTCTTAAGGTTGACAGTTTTGGTGTTTATTGTGCTTGTTGGTTTACTCTGATATTTATCTTTTAAACTCTTTATTATTTTAAGCATATACTAGATATAAAGATAGATTTCTTAAGTGCAGTTACATTACTTTTCTTTAAAAATTCTAAAAGCTTGAGTGTTGAAATCTGAACATAAAATGTGGAGTTTGTAAAAACAATTATCAATAATCTTTTGCTTTTGTATTTTTATAGGAACTAGCCTTAGAGGCGCTTCGCGCCCATCTTCTAAATTAATTGTGAACATGTTCTCTTTGTGTGCATCGTAAAACAAAACAAAAATAATTCGCGGATTTTCACAAAAAATTTCTTGGATTTTCAATAATATTTTAAAAAATTTAATGAAGATCGAATTTTGATGGAGACAAATATTTGAAATTTTGATCATTCATAAACCTTCCCTGGGGTCCCTAGATGTCCCTCAAAAAAATTGGACCCGATCGGTTCAGCCGTTTTGACGTTTATTGGATACAAACAAACAAAAAAACAGACAAACAAACAGACAGACAAGCCAAATGGAATAATAATAATATATGAATAATGGAATATAAGATGTGATTAATTGGATATTAAATAAAATTATGTTTTTGTGAATAAAGATAGGAATAGAACTGACAAAAAGGGAAACTTGAAACATAAAAGGGCATTCAGTTGAAGACTTGGGACAAGTCAAGATCTATTTTTAAGAACCAGACCTTTTCATCAGTTCTTCCTTAGAATTAACCCATTCCTTGTTTATATTCTATTGAGAATTGAGGAATATCATAGTAGTGTTATATTTGGCCCTAAACACTACAATATATTGCTATTGTATTTTCTATATTGACCATAAAGCCAAAAATCATATGTGTTCGCTCTAACTTGATATATTAACTTGTTTTTTGTTGGACTGTAATATCACATCAGAGCTTTTATCCTTTCCCTTCAACTTCAGTGGGGGCACTGGGTTTGTTTGTATTCCTCCCACAGTGTACAGTACATAATATGCATATATCTGAGTTGGGCTTTCCTGTATATAGTTCCTTGGTCCAACATAGCTTTTAAAAAATCACAAATCTTTTCGCTTAAAATGCGGGTACTGAACCATTCCATGGTTCCAGCAAGACAAGCAGATTTTGGGAATTCCTATACCGACTTTAAACTGTTCCTGGTGGAATAGATATTCCAAAGGTTGCAAGCTATTATGCAAAAGTCGTTGATAATCATACAAGCTGAAGCTAATATTAATAATTAAACTATTCCTACTATCAGTATACCCTGGTATCTATATTAAACTATTCCTACTACAGGATCAGTATACCCTGGTATCCATATTAAACTATTCCTACTACAGGATCAGTATACCCTGGTATCTATATTAAACTATTCCTACTCCAGGATCAGTATATCTAGGTATCTATATTAAACTATTCCTACTACAGGATCAGTATACCCTGGTATCCATATCAAACTATTCCTACTCCAGGATCAGTATACCCTGGTATACATATTAAACTATTCCTACTACAGGATCGTTATACCCTGAATTACATATTAAACTATTCCTACTCCAGGATCAGTATACCCTGGTATACATATTAAACTATTCCTACTCCAGGATCAGTATACCCTGGTATACATATTGAACTATTCCTACTACAGGATCAGTATACCCTGGTATCCATATTAAACTATTCCTACTCCAGGATCAGAATACCTTCGTATCCATATTAAACTATTCTTACTCCAGGATCAGTATACCCTGGTATACAATTAAACTATTCCTACTCCAGAATCAGTATACCCTGGTATACATATTAAACCAGTCCTACTACAGGATCGTTATACCCTGAATTACATATTAAACTATTCCTACTCCAGGATCAGTATACCCTGGTATACATATTAAACTATTCCTACTACAGGATCAGTATACCCTTGTATCTATATTAAACTATTCCTACTACAGGATCAGTATACCCAGGTATCTATATTAAACTATTCCTACTACAGGATTGGTATACCCTGGTATGCATATTAAACTATTCCTACTCCAGGATCAGAATACCTTCGTATCCATATTAAACTATTCCTACTACAGGATCGATAAACCCTGGTATACATATTAAACTATTCCTACTACAGGATCGGTATACCCTGGTATCCATATTAAACTATTCCTACTACAGGATCGGTATACCCTGGTATCAAAATTGAGAAAGGGTAGTGAAAGGTTTTTAAAACTCACTGAAAGGCTGTGAAATAATGATTGAAAAGGGTAAAAATGAATTTAATAAATTCAAATATTCATAACAATTTATTCCCAAATCTTAGACAATCAATTACCTTTAAATTTAATCATACACAGAAATAAATCTAGGGGGGGGGGGGCAAAATTTGCGCGAACGTTGACATTAAAAAATAATTGTTTTACTTCGCTATCTCTGATAGCGACCATCCGATTAGGATGAATGTGCATTCTAAATAGATTTTTCATTCGGACTTTTGTCATGAAGGCTCTGGTCCACGCATACAATTTTTTTAGTGCACTAAATGAACAGCAAACTAATTTGTTTTATGTTCTTCACTCTTGACTTTAAGATTTGAAAAGTTTGAAAGCTCTGAGTTCTAAGGGGGGTATACGCGTTTGAGTTTAAATTCTTGTATACAAATTGTGAATGGGATAACCTGTAGAACTTATGGGTCAGTAAAAAGGACACCCTGTTGAACTAGGTCAGTAAATGGGATACCCTGTAGAACTAGGTCAGTAAATGGGACATCCTGTTGAACTAGGTCAGTAAATGGGATACCCTGTAGAACTAGGTCAGTAAATGGGACATCCTGTTGAACTAGGTCAGTAAATGGGAAACCCTGTTGAACTAGGTCTGTAAATGGGACACCCTGTAGAACTAGGTTTGTAAATGGGACACCCTGTAGAACTAGATCAGTAAATGGGACATCCTGTTGAACTAGGTCAGTAAATGGGAAACCCTGTTGAACTAGGTCTGTAAATGGGACACCCTGTAGAACTAGGTTTGTGAATGGGACAACCTGTAGAACTAGATCAGCAAATGGGACATCCTGTTGAACTAGGTCAGTAAATGGGAAACCCTGTTGAACTAGGTCTGTAAATGGGACACCCTGTAGAACTAGGTTTGTAAATGGGACACCCTGTAGAACTAGATCAGTAAATGGGACATCCTGTTGAACTAGGTCAGTAAATGGGATACCCTGTAGAACTAGGTCAGTAAATGGGACATCCTGTTGAACTAGGTCAGTAAATGGGAAACCCTGTTGAACTAGGTCTGTAAATGGGACACCCTGTAGAACTAGGTTTGTAAATGGGACACCCTGTAGAACTACGTTTGTAAAT
>NW_019397995.1:36045-39507 GCF_000591075.1 Eurytemora carolleeae
CAACCTTTACTAAATAGTATCCCCCCCCCAGCTCTTATCCAGTCTTTCTACGGCTTCAAAATCCCCCCACCACCACATTAAATCCCGACTAAAATCCCCCCTCCCCCCCCACCGTAATCCTGTTGTATATGAACCAATGGTATACCAGCGGTTTATCAACAAAGAAAAATATTTGTACATGTGACAATGGTAACAATACCTAAACAATACAAATCTCGGCCAATCCACAACTGGCAGCTCCGCTAGATAAATAACATAAACCCTGGTCTATCCACACAATTCAGTTCCGCAATATAAATTTTTTTATAACAAGCCTGCTCTGATTTTAAAGCAAAAGATTCTAAAACTTTCATAATTTTGTTCTTAAAAATAGTATATTTTGGGTTTTCTAGTCTGAAACATAGAATTGATAATTTGATATAAAAAATTATTATTTTGATTTAACTAAACTGCAAAATCTAAGTTATAATATATTTTCTCTATCTGTGTATTTTCACGGAGCTTTGAAATATGTTTAGACATAAATTGGCCAAAAGACAACTTATTTAGTTGCTTAAGCTAAATTGTTCTGCAAAAGAAACAGTTTTTGAGCAAACAATGCATTTAGTTACTCAAAAAAAATCTTAGCACAGGATGCAGATATAGATATTTATATAAAGTAGTAATCTCTGTTTGTACGTTTGCTTGTCTGTCCGATTATAACACATGAACCTCTTGAATAATTTGCATCAAATTTTGATTGGAAACTCGGCAGAACCACGGGAATGGTCGTAGCTTGCATCGGTTTTTATTATAACGTGGGTTAAGTTGTTTACAGAGAAAGTTTAGTTTCCAGGCAAAGGTGTATTCCCAACCTAGTTTATCATATATTTTAGTTTATTGCTCAAGAAGCTTGATAACTTTAGAAATGGCATTTAAACAAATATAAAGGACCCTGTAGTATTACAGGGGGGGAGGGGGTGCTCACTGGAGCATCCCCAATTAATTACAGGTCTAACAGAAGGTAGTATGTAAATATTTAAAAGAAATTGTAAACTGCGGATGGTCCGATGTGTAACTATAAGCTAGAAATTGTAAACTGCGGATGGTCCAATGTGTAACTATGAGCTAGAAATACGAGTTAACCCTCCATCTGCTCTCTCTCTCTCTCTCTGCTACAGCCAGAGTCTAGCATAAATCAACTATAATCATTCCACACTTCTAAACAGGGGAAACAAAATATTTATATAATTTTTTATATAGTATGTATAACATTCTCCATTTTGCTACAGCTGGCTGATCAATATAGTAAATAAATAAAAACTATAATTTTTTATGCTGAGGCTATGGGTTGACACTATAGAAGGGTGAAATGATGTATTGTTAGCGTGAGTACTGTCACAATTCTTTGATATCTCAATGTAACAACAAAACTGTAAACAAAATGTAAACAAAGACTGTCAGCAAAGTGTAAACAACTGGCAAAACATTATCTTTAAAGTGTTTGATAATCTTTTAATATTTTGAATTTTTTTTATAACTTTCTTTTTACCCGATGCAACGAAAAAATTGCAATTGAAATTGTAAAAAAAAACATTACATTTATACATCTTACTGACATATATCTAAACCTAATAAAAACTTTAATATACCTATGTGCTATATTGTGTAAAGAAAATGATTATATTGTACAATGTGCAAACCCCTCCTGCCTCCATGGTGTGGAGAGAGTGGGTGTTTCCTCCTTATATCTTCAGATAAAAGCTAAATCCAACATCTCTACTCTCTACTCTCTGTAAAACGACGCGAATAGTGTTAATCCTGGGATTTTGGTTTGGTCTAAACCCGTAATATCTGTGTTTGGCAGGAAATATTCACAATGGCGGCCTCTGTGTCCCCGGCGCGCAACAATGGACACAATACCGCGATACATTTCTCTCGAGGTGTAAACAGTCAGCTGACAGCTCCCCCCTTCTCTACCTTCCCTTCGACTAACCTCTCAATTCAACCAGGTTTCAAAACAAAATTTATGTTTTCAAACTGAGCAACTGATGAGGAACCGTTTCACGAATTTCAAAGAAATGCATTGGAACTTCTTTTCAGAGTTTACGACTCATATCGCTTGGAATTCTCAGATCAAAGTCGGCCTCAGCACAATAAAGAAAACGTGCACGCTTAAGTATGAAGTATGTGTGATCACTTGAATTTTTAGGAAACCTGCTGTCAATGAAACCTTGCATTGATTCGACTGATGCATGATTGCGATGAAGATATGGAGCATATTTTATTGTTGAATCTATGTAAGAAAGTAACAGAAAAAAAGTTTCTGGGAAAAAACTTAGAAATAAAAACTTTGGTAAAAAAGTCCCAATTTTCTGAATTTTCTGAAGTTCTAGGACAAAATGTCACCGGAAATAAAGTCTAGTTTTAGATTCCTAGGACTTTTTTCCTAAAATAATATTAGGGCCGCCAATACAGTCTCTGAAAATAAGATCACCGGAATTAAAGTCATGAAGAAAATATTTTCGAAGAAAAAAAATCAAGAAATAAAGTCCTAATTTTTGGGAAAATGAGGTCAAGTCTCTAGAGACGTTTTCATAAAAAAAACTTTTCTTTTATGCATCTGCAGCTGCAATGTTTTAAGTATCAAACTCTTTTTTTCCATAGTTATAAAAATGCGTTGTTCTCATGCATTTTCCACTATAAGAAGACTTTTTTTCCTGCTTACCGTTTTGTATAAAATCGGAACCAGAAAAAATGTCCCTGAAAATAAAGACTCAAAATGGTAGGACTTCACTTTTTATTTCAAGGACTTTTTTCCACATGACTTTTTCACTGCCAATGCCAAAATTTAGGAATTTTATTTCCGAAAAAAAATTTCAGAGAACTTTTTTGGCGGTTACCATTTCGGTAAAATTCAGTTTGAATTGTCGTTACCATTGAAAGCCATACACTAAAATGTAAAACAGGTGTCAAGCCAATATGAAAAGATAAAAATTGTCAATATGAGATCATCATCGTCTATCGATGACGCGAACAAGAGTAATATCTAAATATTTATTCTCTGCAACTTTAAACTGGTTTCTTGCGTTGTCATGTCAATAAATAGGTCATTAGGAGACAATATTCAAGACAGAATATTCAATTTAACCTTGTAATCGACATATTTTATGAGTTTCAGGTCGTCTTTACTCATTCTTTGTGGGTAACCCTGTTTATACACTGCATGTGTTTGTTTGATTGTCTGTTTGTGTTCAATAAACGTATAAACGGCTAAACCAATCGGGCCCAAATTTGTTTTGGTTTCACAAATGATCCCAGTGAAGGTTTATGGATCTTCAGAATAATAAAATTTCGCCTTGACAAAAATTAGATTTTTCAAAATGTACGAAATTTACGAAAATTTGTTATGTTTGATAATTTATTAATTTTGATAAAAATCTAATGTTTGTATGAGGGGAGGGGGGAATGATAGTTCGAGGG
>NW_019397995.1:39540-41591 GCF_000591075.1 Eurytemora carolleeae
GGGGGGTTCAAACGCATCAATTCTTCCAATTTTCCAATTTATATTTTTTATAAAGGTGGTTTCTGGAATCTACGTTAATATACTAATTGGTAGGAGAAGGGTTAATGCGATCATAAAGCTCTATTCCATAGATATCTAGACAACTATAATAGGAAATATATTTATCAGATTTTATAATCGCGTCGATTTAGAAGTGTTGCAACAACTTGAGGGTTTAGCTCACCAACTCGCTTACAATGTTAATGTAGCCTTGAACATGTATATTTTAAAACTGTAATTTGCCTGTTTCTATTGCTTGTTATTGACAAAATCTTCCTAGATTTTGGCTTTAAATTTGGCTTATAATGGATTTGCAAAGTTAGAAAAGGCTATATTTTGTATGATCAGAGGCCAGAACTTTTGTATGATATGAGATATCACTAATCTACAAGGCCTGAAGTCAATACTATTAATTTAAAGGGATTAATCTGATCTTCTCGAAATCTTATAGGTCGAAAGCATACTTGTTGAGGATTGGACGATAATTCAACCATCTTTAGAGCGAGTTCTAAAAAAGGACTTAACTTCGTCAAAACACAAAAAGAGACGGAAATATTTGTTCAGAGCTGGGAACTCTTGTATGTCGGGGTAAAGAGATTAATGCTTAATCTCGATCTTTTGTTAATCCGTAGATTAGTTAAATCTTTATTCGATATCCCGCATTGATAATTGGAGGAATAAGTGAAATGAAGAAATTAAGCGGTTATCCTCCAAATTAAAGCTTACAGTGGATTTCGAGTTTTAGCGATCGGGATTGTGAGTATCTAACACAAAAGTTCCCGGCTCTTAGATATTAAAAATAATAAAGTTTCGATGTACATAGTAAGGAAAGTAAGAAAAATTAATTGGCGCAGGTCAGACTTTCTCCTAATTTATCAAATCAGCTTCCATAACCAAACCAAGCACTTAAAAGGGGACTGTTAAGGTCAAATGGAAGGGGTATAGGCTAAATTCAACAAGATTTAGGAGCTGATCGTAACCAAAATTAGTTCTATCTGCTGTACCTGTCTCAGGTAATTAATACAAAAAAGCTGTGTCAAAGTTATACAAAACTTCATATAAATGTAATATGGTCGTCGTAGCCATGAGACCAGACACTGAACGGCCATTGGTGGAAATTCTGGTAACATGATTCAGACATAAAAAGTATATTATCAATTATATCTATTAAAAATAAATAAGTATTATATTCAAATTAAAATAAAGCATACCTAAAATTTTTATGCACCTGAGGGATATCCTATTTTTTAAATTTGTTCAGTATTGGTCAGATGATCTGTTTAAAACCTTGATTCATTATACACCATATCACAAGTTTTGGAATAACTTTATAATTTTATAATTTTATATAAATTTCTCGAGATAGGGACATAAAAAAGTGCCTTTAAGGTATTTGTAAACAAGACTGTGTTTTGTCAATCTCATTTATAGATTGTTCAATGGTTTACAGTGCTCTACTTACATTAAATAAACAATTTTGTACAAAATATTACAGAATTTGTATAAAGACCGTAAACAGTAAACAAATCTGGTTGTACAAGATATAACAATTTTGTACCATTTTAATACTGTTAAATATTTGTATACAATTAAACATAAAACAAATGTTAGTACAATGGAACTGAGTTATTACCACAAACTCTGATTTTCAACCCAATGTCGGAGACCTTTGAAATTTCAAACTATAAACTCTGTTAGATCAAATAATCTATAAGTATGAAACACCAAATGTTTACACCATCAGGTTGTACAGATATTGGGATTAGAAAATTGAGTTTGTGGCAGTTTTTTTTGTGTGAATATCAAATAATTGTGTACACAGATGAAGTATACAATTTTGTTGAAAAATAATTTTTTTAAAAATCTTAATATCATTCTACATTCAGCTGAGTCTTCTGAACAGTTCTCCTTGAGTTCTAAATTATTATCATTGTCATTATTATTATTATTATTATTATTATTATTATTATAATTATTATTATTATTATTATTATTATTATTATTATTATTAT
>NW_019397995.1:41762-43085 GCF_000591075.1 Eurytemora carolleeae
CTCCCCAAAACCTCTCGAACAGAATTTTTACTTTAATATCTTTTAAAAACAAATTTTATATGAAGAAAAGTTTTTTTTTAATTTAAAATATTTTGATCCACCCATTTTTAGTTCTCCCTCTGAACTCCTACTCGTTTTAAAACCAGGTGTTTAGAGTATTGTGGGGGTGAGAAACTGGTAGTTTAAGCCAGGAATGTCTAGTGTGTAGGGAAGGGGTGCATTGTCTGCCTAAATTGCAAATGGTGGATTCACAATTCTTCAAATTAAACTACAGTGTGTCCTAGACGAAATTATAAGAAAAATTCTTAATAATAAGACATTGACAAGACGTTTTTAAGTAGATAAGAGAAATTGCCTGTGTAGTCATTTCAGTTGGACTGTGTGTCCTTTAGAATTGGGGAGTTAAGCCTGGTTGAGATTTGGACTGTGTGTCCTTTAGAACTGGGGAGTTAAGCCTGGTTGAGATTTGGACTAATTAATAATTTTATTAAATTCTTAATAAAGCTCTTTACCTGTACACTCATACATACTCAAAAAAGTGCCCGAGCACAAAGTTTTTAATAAAAGATGGGGTCGTTAAAGAGTAAATTTGGCTTTTGATAATTCTGTTAAGCGCAAAACTGTGTCAAACTTTTGAAAACCTATCTGTTAACACTCTAAAATTAATAACTTTTATTATTCTTTTCAAATCTACATTGCAGAGAGAAAACAACTTAACAATGTTTAGAAATCACAATAACTAATATTTATTTAGGTTACTTTAATGTTTATATTTCAAATTATTTCTTAAAGTGGCTCAAATTTGATGGCATGCTAATAAATCGCCTTTTTCCAAGGTCCATCAGAGCTGGTCCGTTTAAACTTGGTGTCGGGAATTCTGCAACCAATCTTTTTTAGGTTTCTCTTCATAAAGTTCTGGGACTAAGAGAACATGTACACCTTGGATTTCAGAAAGCCAAGAAGAAAATCTCAGGGGGTTCAGAAAACTGTAAATGATTTTTTTTGTTTCTTAAGCAATATTGGTTGTAAGGTGAACAGAAAGATTTTGGAATATTCGACACAGTTTTACACAAAATGGACTGCCATCCCCCCCTGAAGCCGCCATGCAAAGGTTGGCCTTCCAGGGCCTTAGTGGATAGAGGATTAAACGAAAGTTTTGCTTTCTACGTTTTGTCATGCATCATTTGCCCAGTGTCCTAAAGGACATTTTGTATCGTACATTCAGAAAAAAAGTATTGCGGATTTTGGAGCCAAAAATAGTGCAAAGGAAAAAAGTTAATGTAATGCAGATTTGAAAATATAGAAGTGATGGGGGGGGGGGGG
>NW_019397995.1:43772-44705 GCF_000591075.1 Eurytemora carolleeae
GGAGGTAGTAGGTTACACCAAGATACTGAGAAATATAAAATTATGCATCAATTTTGTAAACCTTTCAAGTGCCTTTGTTTTCATAGTACTAATTATCACTACTTTTTTACACTCGAGATTAAAAAGAAGAAATTAGCAAAATGCTAAAGATGTTTGCTTGAGAGCATGCACACTTTGTATTATTGATGGGTGGGATAAGTTTAGAGGGGGAGGGGGGGGGATCTGTTTATTGTTAAACACTAATGAACACATCCTGTTTTACATGATAATATATATATGTAAGTTTAGAGGGGGAGGGGGAGGGGATCTGTTTATTGTTAAACACTAATGAACACATCCTGTTTTACATGAAAATATATATATGTAAGTTTAGAGGGGGAGGGGATCTGTTTATTGTTAAACACTAATGAACACATCCTGTTTTACATGATAATATATGTATGTAAGTTTAGAGGGGGAGGGGGGGATCTGTTTATTGTTAAACACTAATGAACACATCCTGTTTTACATGAAAATATATATATGTAAGTTTAGAGGGGGAGGGGGAGTGGATCTGTTTATTGTTAAACACTAATTAACACATCCTGTTTTACATGATAATATATATATGTAAGTTTAGAGGGGGAGGGGGGGATCTGTTTATTGTTAAACACTAATGAACACATCCTGTTTTACATGAAAATATATATAGAAGCAACTCTCTAAGTATATTTAAAAATAGACTACTAAATTCTCTTTTTGAAAATTATAGGACAATGTGTTATAAACCGAATTGCTATTCATGTAAAACTAATTAGATATGTTTTAATATGCTTTGATATTTGTTGTGTACATGTCTGAAAATTACTTTAAACTCTAGTTATTCGAATTTATGTATAAACTATTTTGCATATGATAAATTCGCACCCTGATCTCTAATCGTTCTCCTTAAAT
>NW_019397995.1:44909-48896 GCF_000591075.1 Eurytemora carolleeae
TTCCCCCCCCCCCATCCATATTCCCCCGGTATACATTGATCAGCATATTTCTGAGTGTATGTGTAGTGTGTAGGGATCATGTATAGAAAAGAAATGGAAGGATTGATTTTATATTGAAATCTGATCTCAAGCAGGGTGTAACAAAATAGGAAGGATTTTCCGATATACAGGTTGTCCAAACACCAGCTAGCTTGTAGATGTCGATAATATGAATTATAAATATATACAGTTATATGTACCTCGTGACTGAGCCTGAGAATAAATCATCATTATTGGAGTACTTTTTTTGAAACCCCTTTTTCATTGTTACCCCAGATTTTTATTGAAGAACCCAGGTTTCGTTGAAGACACCCAAATTATTATTTCAGTTTCCCAGATTTTCATTGGAGACCCCCAGATTTTCGTTGGAGACCCTCAGTTATTAATTTGAGACACCTAATATGGGGGTCTCATAACGAAAATATTGGGTCATCAATGAGAATCTTGGGGTATCCCACGAAAATCTGGGGGTCTCCAATGATAATATGGGGGTCTCCAATGAAAATATGGGGGTCTCCAATGAAAATCTGGGGTCTCCAATGAAAATATGGGATGACAATCTGGGAGCCAATGAAAATATGGTGGTCTCCACCGAGAATCTGGGTGTCTCCAACGAGACGTCCATTGGGGTCTTCAATGAAAGAGGGTCTACAATAAAAGAGGGTCTTCAATAGTACTCCAATGATGATGATTACTTCCCAGACTCGTACATTGTACATATACATATACAAAATTCTTCTAAATCTAAAACTCTCCGCAAAATTTGAAACAAAACTCTTTTTTTGTTTTCTTCACTAATTCAGCGCATTTTTATCTCGACCTTCAGATTGATATAAATAATATATATAGATACATAGATAGTTATAAAATGTTTATTTTTAATAATTTAATCAAAAGAATGTATAGATAGATACAGATATATAATATATATGTATGCATACATTAGATATAATTCTTTGATATACTGATATTAGATATATAGATTAGATTAGATAGATAGATAGATAGATAGATAGATAGATAGATAGATAGATAGATAGATAGATAGATAGTTAGATAGATAGATAGATAGATAGATAGATAGATAGATAGATAGATAGATAGATAGATAGATAGATAGATATATAGATATATAGATAGATAGATAGATAGATAGATAATCCAGCCCATCCTATCCCACATATTCTATTCTTTTCAGAATCGCCTACCCCTCCCCCCTCCTACGATTTCTGGTTAACTTATAATTTCGGTGACAGCCGAGAAATAAATAAGGTCCTTAAATAAGCTTTACCATTTTGAGACTTTATTCTCTAGGATTTTATACTAAAAAGTCCTTGAGAATTAAGTCCTGTTATTGATGAAAATGCATGGTTTAATGGAAAAATTCGTATTTGAAAATAAACGATTTGTGTAGTGGGATTATCAATTAGGTGGATAATGTACACTACAGTATGAGACTCAAAACAAATCCAAAGAGAGCCGTAACAAAACTGTATCCACCCCTGGAGCTTCATTTGGTTGGCTCAATACGTGCATGTACATGTGATTAACCAAAACATTTCTTAGGACTTTTTCTGCGGACCTTATTTACATGAGATTGTACATATAGTTCTGGTACTGGTAGTGGTATATGAGATTGTATTAGTACTGGTACTGGTAGTGGTACATAAGATTGTATTAGTACTGGTACTGGTTGTGGTATATGAGATTGTATACTAGTACTAGTACTGGTAGTTGTACATGAGATTGTATTTGTACTGGTACTGGTTGTGGTACATGAGATTGTACTAGTACTGGTACTGGTTGTGGTATATGAGATTGTATACGAGTACTAGTACTGGTAGTGGTACATGAGATTGTATTAGTACTGGTACTGGTAGTGGTACATGAGATTGTATTAGTACTGGTACTGGTTGTGGTATATGAGATTGTATACGAGTACTAGTACTGGTAGTGGTACATAAGATTGTATTAGTACTGGTACTGGTTGTGGTATATGAGATTGTATACTAGTACTAGTACTGGTAGTTGTACATGAGATTGTACTAGTACTGGTACTGGTTGTGGTACATGAGATTGTACTAGTACTGGTACTGGTTGTGGTACATGAGATTGTACTAATACTGGTGCTGGTGGTGGTACATGAGATTGTATTGGTACTGGTACTGGTTGTGGTATATGAGATAGTAAATTTCCCTATTATTTCTGTCACACTGTTCACTATTTATTGTATTCTTGTTTGTCAACCTAACAAGGAATATTATTCAATAATTTACATAACATTCATCAACCCCCCCCCCCTTTCCTCCCACACCTACTCCCCATTTCTGAATCATCTCCCCCATTCCAACCTCCCCCCCACCTTGAACAGGTATGTCCACTTACATTTTGATTTGGTAAGTTTTGATTTCCAAAACTCAAATTGTACATCAATTTTTAATGAATAGAATAATACTTTTGTTTTCAGATTTTCATATTATTTGGGATTCGTTTTTCACATCAGTTTAAAAACTTTCAAAAATATAATTTTAAGGATATATAAATATAATACACATTTACACAGGGTGTGTCAAAAAAAAGTGTCATCAGCGGCGCCTGTAGTAAAATTGTACCTTTCTTGTGCAACTCTACTGTATGGTGTTTTTTCAATATTTTTTGAAAATTTTAATTTTTTTGGTATTCCCAATTGCCACCAAAAAAATCCGCGAACTTTTTTCTCTTAAAACCAAAATTTCAGAAAAGCAAAAATGTGTATATAAATTATTTCTATTGAAATATAAAATTTATAAAGATTGAATCACAGAATCACAGAAAATTCACAAAATTGTAATAAAAAATGTTAATTAGATTATTGTACTTCAAAACTTTTGATAAACAAATGAACTGCAAGATATATATAAAGTCACTGCCAAACATAACTTTTTTTTAAAACTGCTTTTCCTCTTTCTGGCATTTCTGTTTGAAAATTGTCAATGTTACAAAATTTTAGCAAAAATGTCAAAGTCCTTATACATTTGTTCATAACCGATTTTCACTTTTCTACGGTCTAACTGAAGCCAAAAAGAGGTTTTAAAAGGCGGAAGTAACATTTTTGAAGCATCGGATTACAAAAATGTCAAATTTTATAAAATCTTGAGGGAAAAACAGAAAGTTGAAATTTAGTCATTTTTAAATAAATTTTCATTTTTAAAGGTCAAAAGAGGTCCAAATGAAGCAAAAAAGAGATTGAATAATAAAGAATTGATGTTTTTTTGTGGCTTAACATAGAAAACTGGATTATGAGTTATGCAATTTTATCTGTGTTAAAATAATCAGTCAAATATGTATGTTAAGCCGCAATAAACATTAATTCTTTTTTAAACATATGAAAACTGAAAATCCGTTAATAAATAACAAAACATTGTTTTTCATACTTTATTTTTATTTCACACGTCAAACAAAAGTAAATTTCACTTCAGAATAAAATCTTAAATGTTTTCAATCATAACTCCTCTTATTGAAGAAAAACGTTTTGAATGTCTGATTATGTAAATAACCGAATATGTTTTCTTTCAAACATACTTATGCGTAAAATTAAAACTACAGGAGGTCACAAAGTCGTAGCAGCTATGTCACATTAATGATACCCTCTCCATCTATCTTGTTTGCAGTGCTGTGTTTCTAAAGATTAAATCAATTGTTACATAAGTACGTATACTTGGGAATTTTTGTCTTTACTCTCCCTCAAAGGTATAAAGCTAGGTCTTACAAACCTTTTCAAACAAATTGATGTCTTTGTTGACCCTCCCCCCTCCTCCCTCGCACACCCTCCTTCTCCTCCCCTCCCATTCCCTTACACACCCTCCTTCTCCCCCCTCTCCGGTGGGAAGCAAAGGGTTGCTAAGGGTAGCATGGGGTCGAATGGGGCAACATTTAAACTAATATAGGCGTGGTAAGTGAAGGAAGGGG